>NC_058409.1:26126172-26127054 GCF_002201575.2 Neomonachus schauinslandi | reverse complement strand
AGAGAGAGCATGAGCAGGGAGAGAGGCAGAGGGAGAAGCAGGCTCCCCACTGAGCCAGGAGCCCGATGTGGGGCTCTATCCCAGGACCCTGGGATCATGACCTGAGCCGAAGGCAGACGTTTAACCATCTGAGCCACCCAGGCGCCCCTCAACTTTTTAAAAATTTCTAACCAGCGGGCGCCTGGGTGGCTCAGTTGGTTAAGTGACTGCCTTCGGCTCAGGTCATGATCCTGGAGTCCCGGGATCGAGTCCCGCATCAGGCTCCCTGCTCGGCGGGGAGTCTGCTTCTCCCTCTGACCCTCCCCCCTCTCATGCTCTCTCTATCTCATTCTCTCTCTCAAATAAATAAATAAAATCTTTAAAAAATAAAAAAATAAAAATAAATAAAAATAAAAATTTCTAACCAGCAAGACCTTGAATACCAATGAATGAAAAAGGACAAATAAAGAAGACCTACAGATGATATTCATACTACAACCTGTACTGATACATAAAGACTGATGAAAATGTACATATGAGGAGCTCATACAAATTACTTTTATTTATTTATTTTTAAAGATTTTTATTTATTTATTTAGTTGACAGAGAGAGACAGCAAGAGAGGGAACACAAGCAGGGGGAGTGGGAGAGGGAGAAGCAGGCTTCCTGCCAAGCAGGGAGCCCAATGCGGGGCTCGATCCCAGGACCCTGGGATCATGACCTGAGCCGAAGGCAGTCGCTTAACCAACTGAGCCACCCAGGCACCCCTACAAATTACTTTTAAAAAGAAATAATATCTGCAAAAAAGGGTAACACTGTTTAGACTTTCTATTCTAGACAACAACAGAGAGCTAAAAGAAAACAGATACAATGATTAGCCTATCGGCAACAACTAAACACAAA
>NC_058409.1:26062947-26126162 GCF_002201575.2 Neomonachus schauinslandi | reverse complement strand
ACACACACACACACACACACACACACAATCAGAGGCTGAAATGGAAAGGGCACTTGATGGGACCATGAACTGGTGAAATCTTTCTGAGAAGCAATCTGACAATACTAAGATTTTTCTAAACAGTCAGCCTGATACTAAGTAGACTCTCAGTAAATATCTGTTAAAAACAATGGCTAAGAAAAATAAATACAACACATCTTGGCTTTACCAGGAATAGCAACAAAGCTCTTAAGATGAGAAATACTCTTTTGGTGTAATAGAAATGAGTTATCTCCACAAGAGAGGGCATTCATTATAAGACAAAGAATACATGACCAAATCAAAAAACTTACCTTTGCCACAACACACTGTATTTATAGTTACCAGTACTGGATTGTAAACTTAAAAATCTGTTAAAAGTGTAATCTCATGTATGTGTCTTCACCACAATAAAAACAAACAAACAAACCCAACTTACCTTTGCTGGATGTATACAAGAGTGCAGACTGAAAGGAAACCAACTGAGCGTCCGTAAGACTCTCCTCCACAGACATCTGTACTGCATACCCAGCATCTGGGTTTACATTAGGCAAAGACAGTAAGTCTGTTGACCTAACAAAGAAGTTCCCATGGAAAGTATGAATGGAAAGACCTAGAAGAGAAAAATTATCAAAATGATTTACATACACCAATATACACACATTTACATTTTATCCTTGTCACTTATCAGACTGACAGAGAGTAAATTTACAAGTTTAGATGTGGGGCGCCTGGTTGGCTCAGTTGGTTAAGGGTCTGCCTTTAGGTGAGGTGATGATCTCAGAGTCCTGAGATCAAGCCCCATGTCGGGTTCCCTGTTCAGCGGGAAGTCTGCTTCTCCCTCTCCCTCTGTGCGTGTTCTCCCTCTCGCTCTTGCTCTCTCTCAAATAAAATCTTAAAAAAAAAAAGTTTAGATGTGAGGGGCACCTGGGTGGCTCAGTCGGTTAATTATCTGACTCTTTTTTTTTTTAAAGATCTTATTTATTTGAGAGAGAGAGACACAGCAAGAGAAAGAACACAAGCAGGAGGAGTGGGAGAGCGAGAAGCAGGCTTCCCATGGAGCGGGAAGCCCGATGCGGAGCTCGATCCCAGAACCCTAGGATCATGACCCGAGCCGAAGGCAGACGCTTAACGAGGCGCCCAAGTATCCGACTCTTAATCTCAGCTCTTGATCTGAGAGTTCTGAGTTCAAGCCCCTCACTGGGCCCCATGCTGGGTGTGTAGACTACTTAAAAAAAAAAGTTTAGATGTGACATTGTGATTTATAGTAAGAAATATGTACTTGATCTTCACTCATTTCTAGCACAGAACTCCTAAACTCTTAGGATGATCTAAGTAATGAAATTCACAAAGGTGTCTTCTACTGTTGATGGAGTGACTTTTGGTAAGCACCTGTGTAACCAAAGGATGGGGGCTGATTACCAGAGGACCGAACCATGTAATTAGAAGGTTGGAAATTGCCCCACATCGGGCTCCCTGCTCGGTGGGAAGCCTGCTTCTCCCTCTCCCAATCCCCCTGCTTGTGTTCCCTCTCTCGCTGTGTGTCTCTCTCTGTCAAATAAATAAATAAAATCTTAAAAAAAAAAAAAAAAAAGGTTGGAAATTACAGTCCAACCTGTCCCCACCAACATCCTCGGGGAGGGGAGAGGAACTGGAGGTTGAGCCCATCATCAATGGCCGATAACTAAATCAGCCATGACTATATAAAGAAGCCTTCATAAAAACCCAGTAGGATGGGGTACTTTGGAAAGCTTCCAGATTGGTGAACACATGGAGATTTGGGGAGAGTGGAGCGCTCAGAGAGAACATGGAAGCTGCAGAAGCTCCATGCCCTTTCCCTTTCTCTATACCTTGCTCTATACATCTCTTCCATCTGACTATTCCTGAGTTATATCCTTTTATAATAAGCCAGTAATCTAGAAAGTAAAATGATTCTCTGAGTTCTGTAAGCTGCTCTGGCAAATTACTTGAACCCAAAGAGGGGGTAGTAAGAACCTCCAATCTACAGCCAGCCAATCAGAGCACAAAAAGAAACAGAAGCAGAAAGCTACTGTGGTAACTACTTGGTTATGAGTGACACTACTACCTGAGTTGTTTGGAGATGTGGCAATGTTATAGAAGTGTTTGATACCTTACATAAGATATTACAAAGGCGTTGTCAGTTGTTTTACTCAACCATTTTTTCTTTTTATTACAGTGACAGATAATAGAGAACTTCATTTGGCACATGGTTTGCCCAAAAGATTTCAACATCTATCTAGTGGACAGGTCCGTGATTCCTTATCGTTTGATATCGTTTTTTTGGCTATTTCATATAATCTTTCCACTTCAAAAAATGATTGCTTCACACCTCTTAAAGAACATTATTTAATTAATTTATTTTTAAAGATTTTACTTATTTGTCAGAGAGAGAGAGAGAGAGAGCACAAACAAGGGGAACAGCAGTCAGAGGGAGAAGCTTAGCAGGGAGCCTGATATGGGGTCATGGGGTCATGATCCTGGAGTCCCGGGATCGAGTCCCGCACTGGGCTCCCTGCTCGGCAGGGAGTCTGCTTCTCCCTCTGACCTTCCTCCCTCTCATGCTCTCTGTCTCTCTTCTCTCTCTCTCAAATAAATAAATAAAAAATCTTAAAAAAAATAAAAATAAAAATAAAAATAAAATAAAATCTGAATAAAAGATTACAACCAGGTTGATAATGTGAAGGCATAAAATATCAAGAATTATTTCCCATTTTCCTAAGAAAGTATCATTTAGCAGCTACAGGCATTTATCCTGCAAAACAAATTGGATTAAAGCATTCTGGAACTGTCAGACTATTTTCAAAGCAACACTGAGGCAAGCTGTTAGTAGCAGGGCAGACTGAGAAGAGCACAAATTAAAAGACCTGCTACTTCTAGAAATGAATGGTGGGGATAGTTGTACAACAATGAGAATATACTTAATGCTATTCAACTGTATACTTAAAAATGGTTAAAGTGGTAAATTTTATGTTTATATTTTACCACAATAAAAAAATAACTGTTTAAAAAAAAGACCTTTCGTTACTACTGTCAATAAATGGAATAAAAATCCATGCTTATTTGGATGTGGGGGTGGAGGGAGATACTTTTTTTTTAAATGAGAGATAATTCAAATACCATAAAAATCACACATACAGTGTACTATGCAGTGGCTTTCAATACATTCAAAATAGTCCCTATTTTCTTTTACAATGTTTCTTCTCTATTCTTTTTTTTTTTTTAAGTAGGCTCCACACCCAACGTGGGACATGAACTCCAGACCCTGAGATCAAGAGTTGCATGCTCCAGCAACTGAGCCAGCAAGATACCTCTTCTTCCCTATTCTTAATTTCATATTCCATCAGTGTAAGTAAAATCTTAGAAGAGCGAACCTTATGAAGTAAGACTAGCTGAAAATGTATATTTACTGGTATCAAAAGCAACACATCTATGTAAGTGTGAAAAGAAAAGTGCCCCCCACCTTTCGTGCACCGAATCCTCATGACTGCCTCAAAGCCAATCTTTCGAGTGAGGTATCTCTGTAGTTCCTTCTGTAATTTCTGTACTTGTACTGGATTCTGCTGATGGTGGTAAGAAGGATAGTAATACACACTACCTGCTGAATACCGAGAAATACAACCTGGAAGAAAACACACACTTTTTAAAAATTCTGTATAACTATTACTGCATGAAAAAAACTACTGGTGTTTGAATCAATCTTGCCTTAGCCTCCCAAAGTATTATCAAAAAAGAGTATCTCATCCCTTTAAATAGTAGTATAAAAATGTCTCTATTATAAATATTTAGAAATATACAAATAAGCGTTTAGAAGACCAAAAGATTTATAATAGACTCATTAATTCTCCCAAAGGAATAAAAATTCCTTCATTTTGTCCTCTATTTAGAATATCATCATATAAATACCATTTTCACATTCACTTGAGAAAAATAACCATGAGTAAGAACTCACCCAGAGAAGCCAAGTCAGAATACTGTCCACTGAGAAGGAATAAGTCCACGGCTACCTGCTGACCAGAACAATCCAAGGCTAATTTCTTGTAAAAGTCAGTGGATGGTGTCAAGTGAATTTCCTATTAATAATAAATTACATGAAGAAACAAATTTTTATTTATTAAATTATCATAAAATTTTAAAACCTATCTATATATACCAAGATGTTAACAATTATCCTTGGGCACTCTAAAAATCCTTTCTTTTTGGTTCTTCGTTTTCTCGGTAAAAAACATACTGCTTAAGAATTTTCTATTTTCTACTTTTAAAAAGAAATACATCTATTATGCTAATTTCAATAATCTATTAAATGCTTAGAATGCTGGAAACTGTTTTAAACAATTCATGTGTACTATCTATGTGGTCCTTTGAACTATGATAAGAAGCAGGTACTATAATTATTTTCACTTTATAAATAAACATAAGGGCAAAGAAATTAACTAACTCTTTAAGCTTGTACACCTAAAAAGCAGGAGAGGGATGCGTGGGTGGCTCAGTCGTTAAGCATCTGCCTTTGGCTAAGGTCATGATCCCAAGGTCCTGGGATCGAGCCCCACATCGGGCTCCCTGATCAGCAGGGAGCCTGTTTCTCCTTCTGCCTGCCGCATCCCCTGCTTGTGCTCGCTCTCTCTGACAAATAAATAAAATCTTAAAAAAAAAAAAAATAAAACAAAACAAAAAGCAGAATTTAGACAGACTGACCCCAGGACTGACACCATCATCGTTACAGTATACAGCAACTCTCATCATCTCTTGAAAAATACACATCTCAAACCAAGTTTATATACACAAAGTGCTCAAAAGCAATCCATGACACTCAATACCGCAGACTACTTTTTAGTGGTCATCCACATTCTACTTTGTTCCTAAAAGGCATATTCTTTAAACTGCAAGACTTTCTCATCAAAGGCAGGCTGCACTGCTAGCAGCCTGCTGAAGATCCAAAAATAAGGTAAGAGTGAATCAGGTGGTAAGTGTAACAAAACAGAAATTTCGGCATAAAAGAGAAATGCTTTGTCTATTTCCTTATACTCCCTCCTCTCCAGAACTGAAAAATAAATGAAAAACAGATTTTGTGGTCAAAGGGACAGAGCAGAGCACCAGCATATATGGAAACATACATTTGATGACTTTCTAACCTTAGCAGATGACCTTTGGTTGGGCTCCTCTCGTGGCCTCAGGGCTCCCACTCCAAGAGTAGGAAGTTGTGTTTGAAAGACGGACATTCGACCACCAGTTGGGGACATCAGCTTAAAGGCAGCCTGAAGTGCAGGACCCAAGGCACTCTGGGTTTCCAGGGTCTTGGTGAACATTTGTGGCAATGTTTTCAGTAAATCTTGAACGAGCTTATAAAATAAAGCAAGAAAACTCAAAGATGTTAACAATTAAAAACTTCTTCCACAAAAAGTCAGTAACTAATACAGTAGACAAGACACTGAGTCATGATGATGGTCAGAGAATCTACACACAGTAAACAATGAAGTTGGTCAAATGACAAGAAAGCCATTTTAAGTCAACATTATAAACTGGCAAGCAAGACAAATCAAAATTGGGGCCTTACAGTTCTTGCACATGCAGTAGTCCAGCAAGACTATAAGTCCAAAATGTATCCAAAAGAACCATCACAGTTCAGATTTGATTTCTTTTATAATGCCATCAAACATGGCCTTCTCAATCACCTCTACACACTTTATTCTTTTCAGTTCCAAAGTGATTTAACTCTTCCCTATTGAAAAGTCTAAGATAGCCAGTAAATTTTCCAACTAGTAATACTACTACAAAAGAAAAACAAAATGAAAAACAACTACCTATTCAGGTTAGGTTGTACAAATAAAGAGAGTTAAAGGGAAAAAAAGTACTTCACACTATGGTGAAGTCACTGTTGCCAACAGCTGAGACCATAGACTTGCTAGTTAAAATGTTACCCCTACGGCATATATGCATGTACAGGGTAGACAACATCCCCCCTTCAGACACATTCTGTTCACCTCTCACTGTATTATGTCATGGCAATTTCCAGGCAGGTAATAAGTTTCTTCTGAACTGACCCCAATGACACTCTGTGAATCAGAAAAGCAAAGGGCACTGAAAGCAGCCTAGCTAAAGTGCTTCTAAGTAGTGACCAGAAGCTTATCTGAGCAACCCTCCCAATTTCCCAAATGGTGGCAAGGCAGGTTTCCTTCAGGTTTTCCTTTATGAA
Organism: Neomonachus schauinslandi; assembly: GCF_002201575.2. Classification (NCBI taxonomy): domain Eukaryota; kingdom Metazoa; phylum Chordata; class Mammalia; order Carnivora; family Phocidae; genus Neomonachus; species Neomonachus schauinslandi. Next base: position 26,119,933 of record NC_058409.1, on the reverse strand, counting down.
ATAGGCTTATCTTCTACCCTATTACAAGTATCTTGCTACATTAGACTTAAAAGCCATCAGTTCAAGGGTAAACTCAAGATCTATTCATCTGATGAATTTTAACTAACAGCAAATATAAAATGTTACACATCTTAGAAATGCCTCAGAAAGAAACAAAACTTTACTTAAAGTTCATTTTGAAAATACATTCCTTCAATATTTCAAAAAAATGTGTCAGATAAGAAAATGTAACTTACCTCTTTACTTTCATTTAAATTTACTAATAAGTTCTCTGGCATAGGTATAAAAACATCTGAAAAAATAAATAAGTATTTCTTTTAAACAAAATTAATTGTTAAAGATGTTCTAAACACTTAACACTGATATAATTAACCACCCCCAGGGATGCCTGGGTGGCTCAGTCAGTTAAGCGTCTGCCTTCGGCTCAGGTCACAATCCCAGAATCCTGGGATCAAGTCCAGCATCAGGCTCCTTGCTCAGCAGGGAGCCTGCTTCTCCCTCTGCCTGCCTCTCCCCTGGCTTGTGCTCTCTCTCTCTCTGACAAATAAATAAAATCTTAAAAAAAAAATTAACCACCACCATAATTTAAAGAAAAGCGACCTCCTCTATTATATATAGTACTGTCTACGTATGTTCAAAAGCCACCAAAGAAGCATTGATTTAGGTATTTATTGCAACTTATCTATTACCATGTAAAAGGTAAACAGCCTCCTAATTAGAAAATATTGATCTGTAAACACTCAGTACAGCTTTGCACAAGTGCTCTGCTTCTTAAGTTTAAGACAACAGTTTAGAATCCTACTTACTTTACATTCTTGCTTAGCCCTCGAAACCAGTGGTCTTGGCATTAAAAAAAAAAAATGTTGACTAAGATGACACACAAGACTGCTATGTCTTTACAAAGAAGTAATATAGCCCAACAATAGCTCTGTCATTCAAAATGCACATACTGTCTCATAAAGAAGGTCCCCACTAGAGCCTATATTTATGGGACTACAAAATCAAGTAAATCAGAAGGTATGCTAACTGACCACTTCAGATGAGTTCCTCAGGATTCAAATTTATTCTTACTTAGGAATTAAATTCTCTTCCTTTAAAAGGAAGCAAATTGTGGGTGGTGGTGAAGGATTACAAGAAGTCTTACTTTCTACATTATGGTACTGTTTTTTTTTTTTTTTTTTTAAAGGCTTATTATAATATTTGTAAAAAATTATACCAAAAAGGGGCACCTGGGTGGCTCAGTCAGTTAAGTGACTGCCTACAGCTCTGGTCATGATCCCAGGGTCCTGGGATCGAGCCCTGCATCCAGCTCCCTGCTCCCTCTACCTGCTGCTTCCCCTGCTTGTACTCTTTCTCTATGTCAAATAAATAAGTAAAATCTTAAAAAACAAAAAAACCCAAAACTTATTTGTAACATTAAATGTTTACTTTAGCTGTCACATAAAAATTCTTTAATCGGGGCACCTGGGTGGCTCAGTTGGTCAAGCGTCTACCTTCAGCTCCGGTCATGATCTCTGCAGAGGTCCTGGAACTGAGCCCCATATCAGGCTTCCTGCTCAGCAGAAGTATGCTTCTCTCTCTCTCTCCCCTCTCCCTTTCCTCCTCCCCACCTCTCTCTCTCTCAAATAAATAATAGCTTTTAAAAAAATTCTACAGTTGACTAGATTTTCTCTTTTTTCTTTAAAATTAAAAAACGTTTTGGGGCTCCCGGGTGGCACAGTTGGTTAGGCGTCTGATTCTTGGTTTCCGCTCAGGTCGTGATCTCAAGCCCCATGTTGGGCTCCACACTTAGCATGGAGGCTGCCTAAGACTCTCTCTCCCTCTGCCCCTCCTCCTCATGTGCTCTCTAACTCTCTCTCAAACAAATAAATCTTTTAAAAATTAAATTTAAAAAACATTTTTTTTAAGATTTTATTTATTTATTTGAGAGAGAAAGCATGAGTGAGAGGGGCAGAGGGAGAGGGAGAAACAGACTCCCCACTGATCAGGGAGCCCGATGCGGGGCTCGATCCCAGGACCCCGGGATCATGACCTGAGCTGAAGGCAGACAGACGTTCAACTGACTAAGCCACTCAGGTGCCCCTTAAAAAATGTTTAATAGGGCGCCCGGGTGGCTCAGGCCTCTCACTGTATTATGTCATGGCAAAATGAAACCCCACATTAATTAACAGTCATTCTTCATGTCCCTGCCAACTCCCAGAGCTCTAGGAAGCCACCAGTCTGTCTCTGGATTTGCCTTATCCTGGACATTTCATATTTTTAAAAATATTTTATTTATTTGAGAGAGAGCAAGCTAATGATAGGGGTGAGGGGAGACTCTATGCCCAACATGATCCTAGGAGAAACCAACAGTCCAATGCCTAACCGACTCTTGATTTTGGCTCAGAATATGGTCCCAGGATCATGATCTCAGGGTTGTGAGATCAAGCCCTACGTCATACTCCACACTCAGTGGGGAGTCTGCTTGGAATTCTCTCTCCCTCTGCTCCTCCCCCCAACGCCCCATCCCCCACACCGCATGTATGCACACACACACTTTCTCTCTCTCTAAAATAAATAAACTCTTAAAATAAAAATAGTCACAGTATGAAGTACTTTGTCACTGGCTTCTGATACTCTGCATAATGTTTTCAAGGTTCACTCGTGTTGCAGCACCTATCAGTATTTTATTCTTTTTTGTTGACAAATAATATTTCATTGTATGGATATACTTTTTGTGTATCCATTCATCAAATAATAGGCATTAGGGTTGTTTCCACTTTTTGGCTGTGTTGCTATGAACATCCATGTGCATATTTTCTTACTTTTCTTGAGTATATACATATTGAGTAGAATTGCTGGGTCATATGGTTTAACTCTATGTTTAACTTTTGGAGCAAGTGGCAGACTGTTTTCCATAGTGGCTGCAACATTTTCCATTCCAACTAGCTTTTTTTTTTTTTTTAAAGGCTGACTATATTTTCTGCTTAGGATCATCCTCGAGATGGGCACAGTAGACTTCTATTCTCTAACTAGGGTGGAGGGATTCTTTTTTTTTTTTCTTTAAGATTTTATTCATTCATCCGAGACACAGAGATACAGAGAGAGAGAGCACGAGCAGGGGGAGAGGCAGAGGGAGAAGCAGGATCCCCGCTGAGCCAGGAGCCGGCGTGGGGCTCGATCCCAGGACCCTGGGATCATGACCTGAGCCAAAGGCAGACAACCAACTGAGCCACCCAGGTGCCCCCCCCCTTTTTTTTTTAAAGATTTTATTTATTTATTTGAGAGGGAGAATGAGAGAGAGAGCACATGAGAGGGGGGAGGGTCAGAGGGAGAAGCAGACTCCCTGCCGAGCATGGAGCCCGATGCGGGACTCGATCCAGGGACTCCAGGATCATGACCTGAGCCGAAGGCAGTCGCTTAACCAACTGAGCCACCCAGGCGCCCCCCCTTTTTTTTTTTTTTTTAAAGGCTGACTATATTTTCTGCTTAGGATCATCCTCAAGATGGGCACAGCAGACTTCTGTTCTCTAACTAGGGTAGAGGAATTCTTTTTTTTTTTTTAAAGATCTTATTTATTCATTCGAGACACAGAGATACAGAGAGAGAAAGCACAAGCAGGGGGAGAGGCAGCATATGAGGGTTCCAATTTCTCGACTTCCTTGCAAATACTTTACTTGTTACTGTCTTTTTTTTAACCTCCGCTATGTGACATCCAGCAAGGGACACTCCATCTATCAGCTTATGTATAAAACTGAGAGGCTGGACCTTATCAGTGAATTCACAATTTGGCCCATCTTCAGAATCACCTGTTCAGTGATTTTATTTCATGCAAAATAAGTATCTGGGTGAATAGGTTAGGGAATGAATGAATAACCTGGCTGGTTTGTTGTGAGATTTAAAACAACCAAGACAAAAGGGGACTCTCCTCAACTACTGCCCTTTAAAGGTGTATAGTGAATCCTATTTGTGGATTCTATATTTGTAAATTTGCCTACTCACTAAAAAAAATTTTTTTAAAGATTTTATTTATTTATTTGACAGAGAGACAGAGAGAAAGAGCACAAGCAGAGAGAGCGGGGTAGGGAGAAGCAGGCTCCCCTTTGAGCAGGGAGCCTGACGTGGGACTCAATGCCAGCACCCTGGGATCATGACCTGAGCTGAAGGCAGACGCCTAACCAAGTGAGCCACCCAGGCACCCCTACTCACTAAAATTTATTTGTAACCCCAAAACCAATACTCATGCTGCTTCTATGGACATTCATAGACATGCTCAGAGCACCAAAACAATTTGAATTTTGAATCTGAGATTTTCTATTAGTCTCATTGTGGTTTTCATTTGTATTTCCCTGATAACTTCTGATATAGAGCATATTTTCAAGTGCTTATCAGCCAACTGTTTATAGAAAATATTGAATACAGTGAACTGAATAGAGACACGTCTATTCAAATCATTTACCCACTTTTTAAATTGTCTTTTTCTTGTTTAGTTGTAGAAGTTCTTTATATAATCTAGATATAAATTCCTACTCTTTTTTTTTTTAAAGATTTTATTTATTTATTTGAGAGAGAGAATGAGATAGAGAGAGCATGAGAAGGGGGAGGGTCAGAGGGAGAAGCAGACTCCCTGCTGAGCAGGGAACCCGATGCAGGAACTCGATCCCGGGACTCCAGGATCATGACCTGAGCCGAAGGCAGTTGCTTAACCAACTGAGCCACCCAGGCACCCTCCTACACTTTTTTAAAAAGATTTTTATTTACTGGGGCACCTGTGTGACTTAGTTGGTTAAGTGTCTGCTTTCGGCTCAGGTTATGATCTCAGAGACCGGGGATCGAGCCCCACACTGGGCTCCCCACTCAGTGGGGAGTCTGCTTCTCCCTCTGCCCCTAACCCTGCTTGTGCTCTCTCTCTCTTCTGTCTCTTTCTCAAATAAATAAGGATTTTATTTATTTACTTGACAAAGAGAGAAAAATAGAAAGAGAGAGAGAGTGCGTGTGCACAACCAGGAAAAGCAATAGGCAGAGGGAGAGGGAGAAGCAGGCTCCCCACTGAGCAAGGAGCCCAATGCAGGCCTTGATCCCAGGACCCTGGGATCATGACCTGAGCCAAAGGCAGCTCAACTGACTGACCCACCCAGGTGCGATGCCCCTAGATATAAATTCATGATCAGATATATGATTTGCAAATATTTTCTCTCATTCTGTGGGTTGTCTTTTTACATTCTTGATGGTGAAGCACAAAAGTTTTTAATTTGAGGGGCACCTGGGGCGGCTCAGTTGATTAAGCGGCCAACTCTTGATTTAGGCTCATGTCATGATCTCAGGGTTGTGAAATCGAGCCCCACGTCGGACTCCGTGCTCAGTGGAGAGTCAGCTTGAGATTCTCTTCCTGTTCTCTGACCCTCCCCCTACTGTGTGCTCTGTCTCTAAAATAAATATTTTTAAAAATTATTTTTTAATTTTAAAGAAGTCAAATTTATCTATTCCCCCCCCACTTTTTTAAAAGTAATCTCTACACCCAGTGTGGGGCTCAAATTCATGACCCTGAGATTAAGAGTCAGATGCTCTACCAACTGAGCCAGTCAGGTGCAGCTATTTTTTATTTTGCTGTTTGTGCTTTCGGTGTTATATCTAAGAAATTACAACCTAATCCAAGATCACAAAGATTTACTGCTGCTTTCTTCTAACAGTTTTAATCTCACATTCCAGTCTATGATCCATTTTGAGTTAATTTTTCTTAACTGTGGTAAAGTATACATAATACAGGAAATTTATCACCTTAACCATTTTTCAGTTTGTTTGTTTTTAAGTAAGCTCTATGCCCAGTATGGGGCCTGAGCCCCACAGGCCTCCCCTCTTTATTTTTTTTTAAAGATTTTTCAAAAAAAATTTTTATTAGAGAGAGAGAGCAAGCAAACATGGGCGGGGGGAGGCAGAGGGAGAAGCAGGCTCCCTGACGTAGGGCTTGATTCCAGGACCCTGGGATCATGACCTGAGCCAAAGACAGACACTCAACTGAATGAGCCAGCAAGGTGCCCCTCCCTCCTTTTTAATATGCTTTACAGTAAGGAGGGTCCAACTTCATTCTTTTGCATGTTTACTTTTCCCAGAACCATTTGTTAAAAAGACTGTCTTCTCCCCATTGAATAGTCTTGGTATCCTTGTAAAAAATCAATTCAGCATAGGGACTCGTGGGTGGCTCAGTCGGTTAAGCGCCCAACTCTTGATTTCAGCTCAGGTTATGATCTCAGGGTCGTGGGCTCGAGCCCCATGTTGGGCCCCACACTGGGCGTGGAGACTGCTTGGGAGATTCTCTCTCTCTCCCTCTGCCCCCTCCCCCGGACTTGTGCCCGCATGCTCCCTCTCTTCCTCTCTCAATAAAAAAAAAAAATTCAAGGGCACCTAGATGGCTCAGTCGGTTAAAGAACCAACCCTTTGACTCGGGTCATGATCCTGAGGTCCTGGGATCAAGCCCCATGTTGGGCTCTCTGCTCAGCGGGGAGCCCAATGCAGGACTCAATCCTGGGACTCCAGGATCATGACCTGAGCCGAAGGCAGTCGCTCAACCAACTGAGTCACCCAGGCACCCAATAAATAAAATCTTAAAAGAAAAAAATCAGTTCAGCATATATGTGAGGGTTTATTCCTGGGCCCTCTATTCTATTCCATTTCTCTTATATGTCTCTCCTCAAGTACTTTTTGAATAAATGAATGAGAAGGGAGGGGTGCCTGGGTGGCTCAGTCATTGGGCGTCTGCCTTTGGCTCGGGTCATGATCCCAGGGCCCTGGGATCGAGCCCCGCATCGGGCTCCCTGCTTGGCGGGAGGCCTGCTTCTCCCTCTCCCACTCCCCCTGCTTGCCTGCTTGTGTTCCCTCTCTCACTGGGTCTCTCTGTCAAATAAAAAAATGTAATCTTAAAAAAAAAAAAAAAAAAGAAAGGGAAAAAGAAACCTACATTTAATCTGAGTTTGAACATTAACTTGTTTTTGTTGCCTCAGAATTCACTTTACCTCTATTACTGTTTTCTCTTCTGTAAAATGAGGGATTGGACAAAAGGACTCTTACAATTCCAATAAGCTTATGATTTTATACTCAAGGTTTTTTTCCTCAATATAGTACAGTCATATCATACACACCAAACATACATACATAATGTCAAATATTCATGATATATTTATAAAACTGAAAACCCCTAAGGCGTTTCAATAATTTTAAGTATATACTATATACCTTCAATATCTGAAACGATTAGCATCTGAGGTTGAGCGAGACCTTCTTGAAGACTGTAGAAGTGGATTGTACTATCAAATGTAATGAAGCCAATTTTTGTCCTAGTGTTGCCAGGAAGCCTACAAACAAATTCAGAAGAGCATTGCATCAAGTTTTTCCATATTCATACATATATAAAAATATCTGTGAAGAGTTAACATACAAAGAACTACTTTTGTGTTATGGAAATTGTCCCGAAATAAATGCTCAATCCACCCAATGTTTTTTTTTGTTTGTTTGTTTTTTAAAGATTTTATTTATTTATTTATTTGAGAGAGAGCAAGCACATGAGAGGGGGGAGGGTCAGAGGGAGAAGCAGACCCCCCGCTGAGCAGGGAGCCCGATGGGGGACTCGATCCCAGGACTCCAGGATCATGACCTGAGCCGAAGGCAGTCGCTCAACCAACTGAGCCACCCAGGCACCCCCACCCAATGTTTAATTAGCATGAAAACAGACTCGACTCAAAGTGAAAACATTATGCATAAACCCAAACAATCAACAAAACCCTGCAATAATACAGCAATCCAAAACTCACTACACCTATATAAAGTTACATAAATCACATAGGAAATGGTATATAAAAAAATACTTGAGAGTATATACAAACCTTTTCATGTTCTTATAGTGAACTTTGTAGATGATTTTAACAAAAATAGTTCAAAAAATTACCATTTAGCAATTCTAAAATATAATATATATATGTATGTATATACACATACACATATACATATATACGCACACATTATATATTTTTAAGTTGGGCATGGAGCCCAATATAGGGCTTGAACTTAAGATCCTGAGATCAACACCTGAGCTGAGATCAGGAGTTGGACGCTTAACCAACTGAGCCACCCATGAGCCCCTAAAATATAATATAAATTAATATATTGCACATCTTTTAAAAAGTTTACCCAAATCTCTTCTTACATTGTTCATCTTAAGAGCAGCAAAAGTATTTGTCTTAAATATGTGGACCTTCAGTTTCTTAGACAAGCTAGTTTTCATTCTTGTTGCTCATTAAAAATACAAATGCTGGCAAGAACAAGGAGCCTCCTTTCGCCCAGGTGAGGGACTTAGTCCATTTCTGATAAGATCTGGTCCTTCACATTCTTTTTTTTTTTTTTTTTTTTTTTTTTTTAAGATTTTATTTATTTGCGAGAGAGAGAATGAGAGACAGAGAGCATGAGAGGGAGGAGGGTCAGAGGGAGAAGCAGACTCCCTGCTGAGCAGGGAGCCCGATGTGGGACTCGATCCCGGGACTCCAGGATCATGACCTGAGCCGAAGGCAGTCGCTTAACCAACTGAGCCACCCAGGCGCCCCTGGTCCTTCACATTCTTCCATACCACACAAGAACACTGTATTTCATTACAGTGAAAAGTCATACTAGGTTTTATAGGTTACACTAAGTATCTAAGAAACCATTTTAAAGTACAGATATTTTGGGACGCGTGGGTGGCTCAGTCAGTTAAACGTCTGCCTTTGGCTCAGATCACGATCCCAGGATTCTGGGATCGAGTTTCGCATCGGACTCCTTGCTCAGCCTGCCGCTCCCCCTGCTTGTGTTCTCTCTCTGACAAATAAATTTTTAAAAATCTTAAAAAAAAAAAAAAAGTACAGATATTTTAAGAGACTTAATAGATATGACAACTAAATGTAACATGTATACACTGGACTCTTATTTCAACAAACCTACAATAAAGGCATTTCTGACACAACCAAAACCAAAAATTGAACCAGGTATTAAATCATATTATGGATTTAATGCTAATTTTGTTTGCTGTGATACTTGTATCTTAAGGTTAAAAATAATTGCAATTGGGCACCTGGGTGACTCAGTTGGTGAAGCAACTGCCTTCGGCTCAGGTCATGATCCTGGAGTCCCAGGATCGAGTCCCACATCTGGCTCCCTGCTCAGTGGGGAGTGTGCTTCTCCCTCTGAACCCTCCCCCATCTTGTGCTCTCTCTCTCTCTCATTCTCCTTCTCTCTCAAATAAATAAAATCTTTAAAAATAATAATAATAATTGCCATTATTTATAGGTAAGAAGATATGCTGACAGAGATTTGAGTGAAAATACTCAAGGGGGGAAAAAAGTGTTTGTGTATGGGAGGATTAGATAAATTTATGTTTCTCAGAGAGAGTGAGGCCTGAAATTAACAAATGAGTTTAAATGGACATTTAGAACATAATTATATATAGCATTTTTTTGTATTTTGAAACTATTCATTTTGCAAACACTGCTAGTTTCAAATTTAAGCTGAATTAAGATACTTACAAATCCAGATTGTCCAACAAACTCTGGCAAACTGAATTCAAGTATCCAGTTTCAACTGCATTGTGAGATACATCAAATACAAAGAGGTACACTGGAGGTTGAGGTGGTCGTAACTGAAGAAAAGAAAGATCTCATTAAAGACATTTAACAGGATTAAATCTAAACTTACCATCTGTCCAATCCACCTACAACAAAACAATAAATATTATTTACAGATTAAATGGAGACACTAATAAACAATAATGGATTAAGAAAATAATATAGAGGGACGCCTGAGTGGGTCAGTTGGCTGGGGGTCTGCCTTCCGCTCAGGTCATGATCTCAGGGGATCGAGTTCCACATCGGGCTCCCTGCTCAGTGGGGAGTCTGCTTCTCCCTCTCTCCCTCCCCGTGCTCATGTTCTCTCTCACTCTCTAAAATAATAAAATCTTTAAAAAAAAATATATATATATATATAGAAATAACAGGAGTTTTAAAAATAGGCAAACCATATTATATCATTTTCAGATGCAAAGTTAAAAAAAGAAAAATGAAGGGCGCCTGGGTGGCTCAGTTGGTTAAGCGGCTGCCTTCAGCTCAGGTCATGATCCTGGAGTCCCTGGATCGAGTCCCGCATGGGGCTCCCTGCTCAGCAGGGAGCCTGCTCCTCCCTCTGACCCTCCCCCCTCTCATGTGCTCTCTCTCTCTCATTCTCTCTGTCTCAAATAAATAAATAAAATCTTTAAAAAAAAAAGAAAAATGAAGATGTGATTGCCCTAAGTCAGAAGAGTTTTTCTCTAGGACAAGGAGAGAAAATGTAGTCAGAAGGCTTCTGGGAGTATTGGCAATGTTCAATTTCCGACCTGCACGGTGCTAACACGGGTGTTTATAATTACTTGGTGACCTACACATGTTTTATAGACTTTTCCATAAGTACACTATATTTCACAATTTAGGGAAATTACAACTGTGAAAGTGACAAATCAAGTTAGCCTGAGCTGGTTCCTTAACCAACACATTTTAGTCAAGATCCATAAAAATGTACAACTATATTTTAAAATTCCAAACTCAAAGATTTGTTCTCAATTCAATAAAAAGCATCAAATAACCACAATGAGAACTGCGCATGTAGTATACTAACTTTTTTTTTTTGAGTATACTAACTTTTATATTTTTTTGCACAGACCACTTGCCAGATTCATAGCATATGTCACCAAAGAGATAAGCGGAGAAGGAGCAAAACAGCTTGCAATATAGGTAAGGTAAGTTTACAAATTTAAAGGAAGTCAGTTTTGCAAATCCTGGGAGATAAAAAACACCCCAGGAGGCCAATACAAAAGAAGAGATGCTTCTTCTGATTTTTTGGCTTTAATTCAACAAAGAGACACTAGGGAAAACTATTACCAACCATTTAAGTGTCACAAAACTGTCTTCTACATTGCACTTTTCTGAAATGGTGAAAAGAAAATGAACTCTCATAATTTCTATTTCCCATTGCCCAGAGATTACCCCACAAAAACATAACAAGGTAAAATAAAATATAAAAAGTTAGATGTTAAGTCTTATCTTCATATTCCCTTTATTTAGAGGCAATTATGGCATGGTGAAAGAGTAACCAAATCAAAAGGCATGGATTTTTATGCAAGGTCTCCCATTTACTTAAAGGATATTTGGCAAGTCACCTAACTCTTTTCATATCTGTAAAACAGGATTAACAGCATTCACCTAGCTTAATTCAGACAGTTGTTTGTAATGATCAAAAATATGTAAGTGCTTTGTAAAATGTAAAGTGCTAATGAAACATTAGGCATAATTATTATTTTAAAAATGCAAGACCTCAGATTCTCATATAAGTGTGTAATAGTACTTGCAAAAGAATGTTTATCACGGCATTATTAGAAAAAAATTGGAAGTGACTTAAAAGTAAGTATGATCCTGGTATTATAGTACAAATTTCTCAATTGATGCACAAGAAATATGGGTGAAATTTTACATATATTTTTACTTTTCAAATTTACCCTTATATACTAATTAACTACATTTATAATGAACAAATATAACTTATAAAATTTAAAAACATAAAATTTTGTTAAAGGATGCTACAATGTTTTATTTAAAGCCCAGTGTTTAATAAATATGCTACATAAAAAATGAAAGCTTACCATGTATTCTGAAGGAGCCATAAACTCAATAGTAGCATTCTGAACTTCAGGTCTTCTGTGAGGTTCTCCATAAACTCTAGTCAAAGGGTTGTACATGAATTCCTCAGGAACTATAAGTCAACAACATACAATGATAAAACTGAAAGGATTAAGTGTGATATATCTTGCATTTAGCGGTTTTCTTATTTTGAGGATTTATAGATAAGCCAATATAGACTAAATATTAAAAGATAAATATACTTTGTTTTTGAGTTCAAGTTTCCCCCACACTCAATGGCACTAAGGATGTCTTGCTTTTACAGCCACAATCACAGTGATTTTTCTCTTCCTACCTTCTAATATACTCTTTGTCTTAATTCTTGCTAAAATTGCTTTCCTAAAACAGCTTGAAATGATGATAAAAATTCATTAAATACCAATTATTATCTTAAATGTGACACTAAATTTTGTCTTAAATTTCATAATGGTACACAAATATTAACATTTGACACAAAATGTATAGACTCTGGCTGACCCTACAAAGCTATGGTAAAAATACTTTACAAGCTAAAGACTAACAGTTCCATGACTTCCATTAATTAATGATGCCTTTATGGAACATCAGTTACCTACCACTTATAATATACTAGTGCTCAAAGAATATTTTCTAAATTAGCATTGCATCTGTCTTCCCATTAACTGTTTAGAAATTCAAATTCCTACATATGTTAAAGAGTAAGCCATAGTTCATGAAATGGTCTGGGCTGCATACTAAAGTGACTTCTACCTTTATTTATAAATTTATTTCACATACTGAAGCACATATACATAAGATTTTAAAGGCATACCAAACACTATACATACATTTTCTAAATTATTAGAGAGTAAAAATTATGTTCTTACTCTATGCTCACTTTACTCCTAAAAAACATAAGAATGGTTTTTAAAAAGCTCTTAAATTCCCCATTTCCCAATGCTTAATGAAATTTCCTTTCAAACAGGAGACCCAGTTTTCTTTTTTCTTAATTTTTTCTTTTTTTTAAGTAAGCTCTACACCCAACATGGGGCTTGAACTCACTACCCCAAAAACAAGAGTCACATGCTCCAACTGAGCTAGCCAGGTATCCCGGAGACCTAAATTTCAATATGGTTATCAGCATACCCTTTTTCTTCTCTAATCCTAATAAAGTGTTATTGGTTAGATGATATTCCTTATAAGGTTTGTTTGTTTTAAAGATTTTATTTATTTATTTGACAGAGAGAGACACAGCGAGAGAGGGAACACAAGCAGGGGGAGTGGGGGAGGGAGAAGCAGGCTTCCTGTGGAGCAGGGACCCCGATGCAGGGCTTGATCCCAGGACCCTGGGATCATGACCTGATCCGAAGGCAGACACCTAATGACTGAGCCACCCAGGGAACCCCCCCCCTTTTTTTTTAAAGATTTTATTTAGGTTAGATGATATTCCTTAAACAAAGACTGTAAGCAACTTCTGAAAGAGATCTCCTCTTCCTCAATTACTGAAAAAACTACATTCAACTAACCTTCTAGCACTGCCCACCACCCTTCATACAGCAGTGAATGTATCTAATGGCAGCTATTCTGTGGACTTATTTTCTTTCACCCTAGAGAAAAGGCATGGGACAATTTCTAAATAAAAATATTTCTTAAATTATAGGCTTAAATAATACCATGAAATATGCCATTTATTATATACCCAATATAATAAATGTAAAAAAGTGGTATCAGAATAATACATTTTCTGTTCAAAAAGTATACACACACACATACATATATATGTATGTATGTGTAAATGTGTAGAAAAATTTAACAGAAGTTATCTTTGAGTAGAAGGATTATAGGTAAGTAAGACAGGGTATTGGGTTTTGTTTTGTTTTTTTCTTTAAACTTCATATTATCTGCTTTCCCTACAACACAAACTGAAATTTGTAAATGTTTAAAAAAAAAAACAAACATACCATCATTGACTCGGTAACATAAGTTACACTTCCATCTCCTTTGATCCAGAAAGCTGACAAAAGGGTTGATGTATGTCCTGCATGAGCGGCATCTCACAATTGTACTGGAGGTAACCACAGGCAATTGCTAAAAAAAACAGAACTAATTTTTTAAAGGCAATGATCATTACATCTAAAGGCCAAATACTAATCCATAACTTTCAAGTAACTTCTGGGATACTATAATTTTGGAGAAAAAAACCAAGGGTTAAAAAAGGTGCCCAAACTGTCACACATAACTACTACATAGCTAAAGTGTATTGATTTTAAAAACTACTACTTTTCTCCATGAACATTCTCATTAAATTCTGCCTTTTAAAAAGTATTTATTTTCTCATTAAACATTTATATTATAAAACCAACATGGTAAATATCCAATGTATGTTTGAGATGGATGGTAAATGGCCAATGAAATGACCAAGTAAATTAGGAATTTTCTTCACGTTACATTAAGAGGCTTACTAAATTCTCATGAAAAGTCATAAAGTACAGTAAAGGTATAGTATTCAATTAAACTCTGCAATTATGCTCCTATTTAAAGTTTATCCTATATACTAGAAGTTCTAAAGTCTTAATATAAATTTGTTTGGGGATAGTCACTTCACTTATGTACTGATCCTCCCAAGAGTATGTCAAGGTCCCAGAGCCTTATGACAAAAGTGGAAGGGCTTCTTTGTTTTTCCCCGGAGGGAAACAGCAGAGGGAACAGCTTCCGAAAGCAACAAATTTACTCCAAGAATGGCAGAACTGGGAGACTGGGTATTTTAAATGGGCAAATAATTTACAACTTTTAAAATAGCATGGTTCATTTATTTATTTCCTTTCAGTATCGCTTGAATTTTTCAAAAATAGGCTTATTTTACCTCATTTTGAAGTGTTTGGTAATAAAAATGATGGCTGAATTACAAATAAAGGAACCTGTCAATGGTCAAATTCCTAAAGATAGCTCAGATAAATTCCACATGTGATTCTTGCACTACTGTAGAAAATTCCTCATCACCAAGATAATTTTCCATTAGACATTTACTTTCATTAGTGAAACATACCACTAGGTCTTTGAAAGGATGAAGCAGTAGTCCCAAAGGAAGTTTGGCTTTATTCAGTAAGGCCTGAGTCTGAGGAATGCTAGTCAGCGTGCATCGAAATAACCTATACCAAAGTAAAAACCATGTATCATAAAAAAGAATTATGTGTCAATTGTTGCTATAATTATTTTTGGGCAAAAAAAAAAGATTTGAAAGGTACACATTTTAACAGTGGATCAAATTACAAAGAAACTTTTCAATAGGCCCTCTCAAATTTTATCCCATTAAATATTTAAGTCCTATTCAGAAAGAGAGGCTGGATAGTTACAACCCAGTATTATATAACTAAAATAGTCTCTTCTTGGCTTGGCTTGTGCATAAGCAGCCCAGACTAACAAATGACTTATTTTTCTTTTTTTAAAAGATTTTATTTATTTATTTATTTGACAGAGAAAGACACAGCGAGAGAGGGAACACAAGCAGGGGGAGTGGGAGAGGGAGAAGGAGGCTTCCCGCTGAGCAGGGAGCCCGATGTGGGGCTTGATCCCAGGACCCTGCGATCATGACCTGAGCCGAAGGCAGACGCTTAACGACTGAGCCACCCAGGCGCCCCTTATTTTTCTTTATATAAATTTAGATTACAATGGAATAAAAAGGTGATGACACAAATATACAAATGCAAGCTTAAGTTTATTAATGAAAAGATCAGTTTTGTTGAAGGTTCTAAAAAGACCATTTAAAAATAACAAAATTCAATTTATCAGAAAGTTATCACCACATACATTTAAATTAATGATCCATTTTAAGGGACAAAAGAGTATCATGTTTGTTATGAAAAATAATTTAAAATGAGAGCAAATAAAGGATTATGTAGAATCAAACTTGGACTTTAAAAAAAATAATGTATTCACCACAGTGATATTGAGTGTCATAGTCCCATTAGAGCTGATAAGAGCAGTCATCAGCCTAGAAGTTACAACCCTATTTCTTGAGTTAGAATATTTCAAATATCAAGTAAGCAATTAACAAAGATCTTTTTCCTACATGCAAAACTATTTTCATAAATTAATGTTTGTACTGCTTGTTCATAATAGCATGGTTCCCAAAAAAATACAAAACTTCTAGAATAAAATGTCATAGTGAGTAAGAAATGCTATTTGAAGCCTTACTCTGGATTACAATTGAGTTTCTGGATATCTTCATGCAAATTTGGAACAGGAGGCTGCAAAGATGTTGCTGGAAGCATATTTCTTTCTTGAAGAAGATTGATAACTCTTAGCCCCTCTGGATGTAGACTTAATCCACTCATGCTTGCAGTTAAATGATTAGCACCTAAGGGAGTCTAGAGATACATAATTTCAAAGTAAGTAGCCTTTATGTTTTCAGTTGAAAACAGAAGTATATAAGGACTTGGTTACCTAATTTTTCTCTAAATAACAGAACTAATCTGGATTTCCTGGTCAATTTTTTTTGGTTCTGGGGATATGTAATAAAACAAGTCTTATGAAATATCCATTACTTTAATTGGTTAAAAGTATTCATTACAGCTTCCTAAAACTTTTATGTCTACACAGTTTAAATCAAAAGATGGAAAATTGGTTAAAAAAAAAAAAAGTTTACCTGAGTAAAGCCCTGTGGCCCACTTGAGTAATTCATGGAAGAGGGTGACATTCCAGTTGTACTAGGTGGTGCTGTGTTCTGATAACCAGGTGGTAAGGAGGGATATGAATACCCAACACTTCGGCTCATAGTGGGATTCTTGTTAGCATGCTGTGGTGTTGCTAGAAACAAGGTAACTTTTAAGTTCCATTTTATATTCCGGAATACTTTAAATAAACATATACATCCATTGAATTATAACGCTAAAATCCTTTGGGTAATTTAATACTTTCATTTATCAAATTTGCAACATAAGACAAACACTACTAACAAAGTAATAGCAATGATTAAAATCTAGTTAATGTAGACTATAACCAAAAACACATAAAAATAAGCTTGTATGAACAAAAATAAGCTTGGTATGGTTAATTTACTTTTGTATCATTTACTAAACTTTATATTCAGACTAAAATTCTAATTCAAAACATCAATGAAAGCATATTAATGTTCAACTCGTTAAATATACTTAAATAGATTTAATTCATAAAAATACTCTATAAGCCAGAACATAATGATAAAACCCACGATCCCAATTAAAGGAAAAAAAAAAAAAAACTAACAAAAATCTAAAGGTATGGAGATAAAAAATGCTACCATGAGTTATTGCTGTGTGACATGATTATGAAGTTTTCTTCACTGTTTCCTATAATGAACACATACTAAAACAAAACAAAAACACACACACACAAAAACAAAAAACAACTTTCATAGCATCTCACCCAAGAAGCCACCGCCTTCAATTTCATCATAACTATTGTGAACCACATTAGATCCATTATTGGTATTTGATGTAATACCTAAAAAGGAAGTTTATTACAATATAAACTAGAACAATTATTACAATTTCTGAAAGATTTGAGCGCTAATGTCTAAAATTTAAGATAACTTTGCAAATACTTTAACCCACAGCCCAGGAAAAATGTCAAATGTTGAAATAAAAATTTCAAATAATGCGTGTTTTTAAATATACAAAATATATAAAAGTTTTAAATAATTTTACAAACTTCTAAAACAGATGGTTCTTTGTGCAGTTTATAAAATTACATACTATCTGAAAGATTTCAGCAGTTGAGAGCAGCATTAAAAACCTCTAAAGAACAGTACACATTGAAAAAAAAGTCATCAAAATCAGTACTATTTAAAGAGAAAATAAATTATGAGGATAAAAACACTTTTTTTTTTTCAAAACAAGGAAAAGAGTGGAATCTAGAATTAATTTGAAGGTGATATAAGTTAATAGAATGATTGCTTTATTCTAGGGAACAACTACTAAAAATAAAAATCTTAACTTGCTTTCCCCCCAATTTAAAGATTTAAAGATAAATGCCAGGGACATCTGCTTACGAAGAATTAAAATCTATTTCTAGGTACCTCTACTATTTATGAGCTCTAAGTCAGATATAGAAGAAACTAAAATTAGTGAATAGCATCAACCTCTAGCTTCTAAGTACCAAGGTGCTAACTTTAATAGTCATTTTAACACCAAATAGATAAGTTTAATAGTTGATAAAATCAGTTAATTTCTTTCCAGTTCTCAAGACCACCATGACTTTAACCATGAGTTGATAAAGAAAACCTTAATAAAACTGCTTTTATTTTTTTTTTAAGATTTTATTTATTTATTTGACAGAGACACAGTGAGAAAGTAAACAAAAACACTGGGCATATTTTTAGTTGGTTAAAAATGCAAGTATTGGGGCGCTTGGGTGGCTCAGTCGTTAAGTGTCTGCCTTCGGCTCAGGTCATGATCCCAGGGTCCTGGGATTGAGCCCCACATCTGGCTCCCTGCTCAGCGGGAAGCCTACTTCTCTCTCTCCCATTTACCCTGCTTGTGTTCTCTCTCTGGCTGTCTCTCTCTGTCAAATAAATAAATAAAATCTCTAAAAAAAATAAAAAATAAAATAAAAATTAAAAAAATAAAAATGCAAGTATTTATTGTAGCTTGATTTTCAAAATTATAATGTGGCAAACAGAGGGACATTATCATTTTGTTACTCATTGTTAACACCATTCTTTTCAAAATATTCACAGGTCGCTCTTTTCCCTACTTATATAATATTAAAAAAAGGAAATGATAGAAGAAAAAACAAAAATAATATTGATTGTATTCAGTAGTAGGATATGGACAGCAGTTTTTCCCTCCTCTGTTTTCCTATTTCCACATTTTGCTGCATTTGCTGCATAACCCAGCATTAGGTTATTGCTAAAATCAATTTCCTACTTGACAAAATATAGTGTTGAAACTAATAAACTTATATTTTAAAGTTGTATCTGAAAACAATGTTTTAAAACATTTTATTGTTTAGCAGTGCCTCCGGTGGCTCAGTCTAAGCGTCTGCCTGTCATGATCCCAGGGTCCTAGGATGGAGCCCCGCATCGGGCTCCCCGCTCAGCAGGAAGCCTGCTTCTCCCTTTCCCACTCCCCATGCTGTGTTCCCTCTTTCGTTCTCTCTCTGTCAAATAAATAAAATCTTAAAAAAAAAAAAGTTGTTTATATACAACTTCAAAATGCTTGCATATTTTACTTTTTATTTAGGTTGATAAATATTTGTTAATATTTACAATAATAGCAGAAAACAAAATACTGCTTCCATGGAAAAGAGCCAATGTATTAAAAGGACAGTTCTAAAGCAGAAATTCTCCTCTCACCTTCCTCTGCCAAAAGGCACCTAACTTTAGAGCCATGATTGTTAAAATCTGCCCAGCAACAAAAAAAGATAACAGCAGTAGTTCCCCAATGCTAGGCCCAATACAGGGTATTAGAATTCTAAGGAGCTTTTTTTAAACTCTGTATTCCTGAAGGCCTTCCTTAACTGAAACAACTAAATTTCTGGAAAAAATATTATCTGAATGCAAACAATTCAAATAATATTCATCCTTCCACCCCAAGTCAAAACTTTAGATTTGACTTGGTTTTGCCTTGCTTACCTTCTTGGTTGACAGCTGAATTAAATGAGGGCTGGGGCACAGCTCTATGTGATGATTTCTGAGGCGTGAGTGCCCTCACTGGAGGTGGTCCTCCAGTTGGAGGGGGCCCAATAGGAGCTCCTGGTTGGAAAGTGGTAGGCAGAGGTGGGTTCACTAAGGGGGGTGCAGAACCTATAGAAACATCAGTTTTTCACAAATCACTTAAGAACTAAGAAAAAGGACAAAACAGCCTTTTACCAAATATAAGTAACTTCCAAATTTACATTTTAATTAAAATCACTAACAAATTACCAGAAATATGTTACCTGCTCAGGTTTATGACTTTTTAATTTATATGCATGCTTTACACATTTACAATCTCTTTTACATGCTTCTTATTTGTCAATTATTAAAGCAGCATCAAATCACTTATAGGGTAGATACAATGCCCTGTTTATTGATTAATTTTTATTAACTGGTCACAGAGGTTCAATATTCCAACAGAATATTCCAACAGAATATCAAATATTCCAACAGAAATTAACATGAATAAAATGTTATTAATGTCCTATTAATGTAGTCCATTCAATTAACATTAATTAGGTTGACAGCTTTCTAAAGTTACAAACTAGGGGCTCCTGGGTGGCTCAGTCAGTTGAGTGACCGACCGACTCCTGATTTTGGGTTGGGTCATAATCTCAGGGTCTTGGAATCGAGCCCCACTTGGGGGTCTACGATGAGCTTTGGAGCCTGCTTAAGGTTCTCTCCCTCTTCCTCTGTCCCTCTCCCCTGCTCACAATTATTAATCTCACAAAAATTAATCAAAAAAAAAGGTAGGAAGGAAGAAGGAAAAGAACACTCCCTAGGCTTAAAAATCAGGAAATGATACAAAGTTCATGTATATACTTTATAAAACACTGATATCTGAGAAGTTTAACACTACTCATCAAACTAAACTAAGAATGACACGGTATTTATACTTGTGTCTACCAGTATCTCGCTGCCTCGATTTCACCAGTTTTCTATCAGGACAGTAAGTGCTGATGAGTGTAAAAACATTATCAGTTACTTTTGGGGAAATTCCTCTCTGTGATATCAAAAGTTCCAAAACCCACACCACCTGCTCATTCAAGTCAACAAGGTTGTTCCCACCTTCTCATTTGTCAAAGAGGAGGAACAAAGTCTACAAAGCAGATAAAATACTACTGATAAGAATGTGATTTAATTTTTCATTCCAGGACTTTTCTTAATCTTCTGAATTTTTAAGTGAAATAGATAATAAATGGATTTTATTTATATTCTACCTGTATTTGTAAAATCTTGTGATTTTTAAAAGTAAGGGGATAAAGATACCCAGATATGAAAATTTTCAATGTTTCTTCAATACTGTTCAATTTTCCAGGATCAAAATGAAAAATGATCGTTATTACTGAACCTTATCGTTCCCAACAAGACAAATCAGTGCCCTATTGACAACTGAAGACAATAATCACATTACTGCCATATAACTCCCTTATCAACGAAGCACTGACACATATCCATGGCAATACAGACAAGTCAAAAGAACAAAAGGACAAGGTACACTACCAACTCAGCATGAGCAAGAATGTATGATACATCTGGCCACAAAGGCGTAACAACCTAATGTTTAACAAAATACAAGTGAGCTTATAGAGATTTTTCACAGGTTTAAGAAAAAAAAAATTTGAAACCACAACATGCTACATTTCATAGACATTTTTTCAAGCTGAATAACTTTTTTCTTTTTTAAGTAGGCTACAAACCCAGTGTGAAGCCTAAAAGAGCTTGAACTCATGATCGTGAGATCAAGACCTAAGCTCAGACCAAGAGTCAGACGCTTAACCGAGTCACCCAGGCACCCCTCAAGTTGCATAATTCTTATTTGTAACATTAATAGCTAGAGTTTTAGAACCTGCCCTCCAGATCCCTAAAGCTAATGTAAGGATGTTAAAAGACTGATTAGGAAAAAAAAAGTCAGATCGGGAGCCTGGGTGGCTCAGTTGGTTAAGAGTCTGCCTTCGGCTCAGGTCCTGATCCCAGGGTCCTGGGATTGAGCCCCAGCATCTGGCTCTCGGATCAGTGGGGAGTCTGCTTTTCCCTCTGACGCCCTCCCCCACCGCTCATGTTTTCATGCTCTCTCTCTGAAATAAACAAAATCTTAAAAAAAAAAGGGGGGGGGGAGTAAGAGAAATTTAATATGTGGACTCGAGACTTAGTATAACATAGATACAGTTTTGAGATCAGATAATCAGGCAATAACTACCAATGAAGTGTTAAAAAATGAGGAATTTGGGGGCGCCTGGGTGGCTCAGTTGGTTAAGCGACTGCCTTCGGCTCAGGTCATGATCCTGGAGTCCCGGAATCGAGTCCCATATCGGGCTCCTTGCTCAGCGGGGGGTCTGCTTCTCCCTCTGATCCTCCCCCCTCTCATGTGCTCTCTCTGTCTCATTCTCTCTCTCAAATAAATAAATAAAGTCTTTAAAAAAAAAATGAGGAATTTGGGGCGCCTGGGTGGCTCAGTCGTTAAGCATCTGCCTTCGGCTCAGGTCATGATCCCAGGGTCCTGGGATCGAGCCCCACATCAGGCTCCTTGTTCAGCGGGGAGCCTGCTTCTCACTCTCCCTCTGCCTGATGCTCCCCCTGTTTGTGCTCTCTCTTTCTCTCAAATAAAAAATAAATAAATAAATAAATAAATAAATAAATAATGAGGAATTTTTTTAGAAGTATCTAAGAAAAAAGCAGGGTAGTAATATATTTATTTAAGGTTCATTTTCTTAGTTTATGTATCTTTCTTCCCCCTTCTTTTATATAAGAAACCTCCTAAGTTTTGTCACTCACTTATGTCTCTTTCACCACATCTGTGGTGTAGCCCTCTACCTGAGGGCTTGTGACACCCAAAAACATTTCAGATTATTGATGATGTGCTTTTTAATGAGAAGCTACACCTACTCTTAAACAGTTTTTAAATAGTAGCTTTTCCCAAACTATTTTCTTGTGGCTGTGGGCAAAGTAGTCAAGCCTCATTTCTTATCTGTAAAAGAAACTGTTGTGAAGATTAAATAAGATACCACATATAAAAGTTTGGCAAAGTGCTGGAAAATAAAAACATTCAGTAAATGTTACCTATAATTATCAATAATGAGATGAAAATTCATTAATTTCAAGTGATTGATGCTCACTCATGGTGCAGAATAAGAATAAAAGTAACCAGATGAATTTCAGTTTGAACAATTGCAGATCAGAAGATTTCCACAAAGAAACCAGTTTTCTAGAAGCAACTATAACCTTTATAGGCCAAAATGCAAGATGTATTCACTGGAGCCAATCACTGATCAGAGGCTAAGAAAAACAGTTTCAGCAATTGAAATATATGTAGTACACAGGAATACAGATACAAGGTAATTATTGATACTACTATTTCATTTGAAAGTTTTTACTAGTTCATTTCCTTGAGGATGTTGGCGCAACAGAATCAACATGCAGATCTCAATACAGAATTTTAAATGCTTTTCAAAGTAACACTATTAATTTTGTTAAGTGTACAAGACACTAATTTTAAGAGCTAAATAGGAACAATGAAATGGTTAAATGAACTTCCTTGTGAACCAGATACAACCAAACTTTGATATACAAACTGATGTACAAAATCCACACAATCCCAATCAAAATCCCAGGTGCCTTCTTTGCAAAAACTGACAAGCTAATCCTAAAATTCTTATGGAAATGCCAAGGGACCCAGAACAGCCACAACAAACTTGAAAAAGAAAAACAAAGTTGAAGGGGCACCTGGGTGACTTAGTACTGTTAAGCATCTGATTTCAGCTCAGGTCATGATCTCAGGGTCCTGGGATGAGCCCTGCGAGGGGCTCCCTGCTCAGTGGGGAGTCTGCTTCTCACTCTCCCACTGCCCCTTCCCCTCGCTTGTGCTCTCTCTGTCTCTCTCTCAAATAAATAAAATCTTAAAAAAAAAAAAAAAAGTTGGAGGAGTCATACTTCCCAAATTCAAGGCTTACTACAAACCTACAGTAATCAAGTTGTTTGGTACTGGTATAAAGATAGTTATAGATCAATAGAAAAGAATTCAGAGTCCCGAAATAAACCCTTACATTTATGATCAGTTGATTTTTAATAAGGGTGCCAACACCATTCAATAAAAGAAAGAATAGTCTTTCCATCAAATAGTCCTGGGACAAATGTATACCTACATGCACAAGAATGAAGTTTAACCCCTACCTCACACTATACACAAAAATTAATTCCAAATTGATCAAAGACGTAAATAGGAGAGCTAAAACTATAAAACTCTTACAAGAAAAAATAAATATAAATCTCTGCCCACTGCTTTCTGACTGCGGTTCTGCTAATAACACTCACTCCTCACTACAAAAGTTATTGTCTGCTCTGACCTGCCCCTCCAGGATCCTACAGTTTCTGGGGACCAAAACAGTCTAAGCCGTAACAAAAAGATAACCCAAGCCTCAGATCAAGACCAAAAAAAGAGACCATAGGGATTGAGCTTAAGATGGAACCCAGTTAATAAAAATAATGCCAAGTCCTTAAGGAAGTGGTTCTGCATGCATACCTGATTCCCTGAAATATCATGGGTGACTCAAAGAAACAGAGGATACCTTCACAGGTAAGAAGCAAACCCATGATTTTAAGTTAACGCAAGGTTAGAGAAGTAATTTATTTAAAGATTAACAATGATTTAGAAAACCAACAGTCCTCCATTTGGTTTTAAGTCTTGAAATATTAATTATAACATCTAAACAGGCAAAATTTTCCCACTTCTACATAGTAAGCACTCCTATTATGAACTCTACCTGATTTTATGAAGTTGTTTTGAAGTGAAGGATCTCCAGAAGAAACATATTGATGACTTGTCAAATTTGTATTCCCAGATACAGCTGGTTGGGATGATACACGAGGACAATGGTTTGTCTGTGATCCTGTGGATGGATAGTTATACTGCCAATTCAAAGGTGGTTGTACATTGGCTCCAGGAAGAAAGCTACCAGAAGGCATTGGTGTAGCAGCTGGGTTCTGAGAAGTAGGTAGTGGCATTCGGGGAACAGGACCACTGTGAAGTGAAGGTGTCACTGGATTAGAAGCCACAGGTGGTCTATAAAGATTCTGCCCAGGTCCCTGATAAATACTTAACGGAGAAACAGTCTGAGAACCACCATAGTTAGACTGTCCAGAGACTGGATTCAATGTCTTTGCTGGTATTAGATGAGGGTAGGATCCTGGAAGCTGAGAATTATATCCTTCGTTCACTGACACTTGTGAAGACATCAGTGCATTTTGGACAGGACCTTCCAATAAGAGGAGGAAAAATTAGTCTTCCAAACAAAGTAATAAAAATACTTTAAGAAATACAGTAAAACATATGGTACTCTTACAATTAAACAATAAAAAGACAAATAACCCAATTTAAAAATGAACAAAAGATTCAGACATTCAAATATATTTCCAAAGAGATACACAAATGGCCAATAAGCACATGCAAAAACACTCAACATTATTAGTCATTAGAGAAATACAAATCAAAACCCACAGTGAGGTGGCACTCACACCAAGTAGGATGACTAAAATGTAAAAGTCAATAAACATTTTAGTGTTAACAAGAATGCGGATGGGGCACCTGGGTGGCTCAGTTGGTTGGGCATCTGCCTTCAGCTCAGGTCACGATCTTGGGATCCTGGGATCGAGCCCCATGTCGGGCTCCCAGCTCAGTCGGGAGTCTGCTTCTCCCTCTCCCTCTGCCCCTCCCGCCCCCCACTTGGGCTCTTTCTCTCGAATAAATAGTTGAAATCTTTAAAAAAAAAAAAAAAAGGAATGTGGAGAAACTGGAACCCTCACACATTGCTAATAGAAGTGTAAAATGGTGCAACTACAATGGAAAACAGTTTGGCAGTTCCTCAAAGTATTAAACATAGTTATCATATAATTCAGTAATTCCACTCTTAACCTGCATAAAAAGTCGTGCACAAATGTTCATAATATTATTCGTAATTGCCAAAAATTACAAACAACCAAAATGTCCATCAACTGATGAACAGAGATAAACAAAAGGGTATATCTATACAATGGGATATTATTTGGTCATAAAAAGGAATGAAATATTGATGACATTTTACAACATAGATAAACCTTGAAAACATTATGCTGAGTGAAAGATGCTGGTCACAAAAGAGCATACACTGTATGATTCATTTATATGAAATATCCAGAACAGCAAAATCTACAGACACAGAGGTAGATTTGTGGTTGCAGGGGCTGGGGCGAGGAGGGAATGGGGAGTAACTGCCAATGGGAATAGGGTTTCTTTTGGGGATTATAAAAATATTATAAAATTGATAGTAGTGATGGTTGCAAAACTCTGTGAATACACTAAAAATCACTGAATTGTGTACATTTTAAAGCTGTTATTAAAAAAAAAAATCCCTAGAACTACCACTTCAACTCAGGAATATACTGTTATTTCTGTTGCTAAAATTAGACAGTAAAAGGAAATAGATACTTTTTAAAAAGATTTTATTTGAGAGAGAGCAAGCGCGAGCACAAGCAGGGGGAGAGGGGGAGAGGGAGAAGGAGAAGCAGACTCCCTACTTAGCAGGGAGCCCCATGTGGGGCTCAAGCCAGGACCCAGGACCCTGAGATCATGACCTGAGCCAAAGGCAAATGCTTAACAGACTGAGCCAGGCAGACGACCCAAGATAAATATTTTTTAAAAAGATAGCACTCTGGGGGCGCCTGGGTGGCTCAGTCATTAAGCGTCTGCCTTCGGCTCAGGTCATGATCCCAGGGTCCTGGGATGGAGCCCAGCATTGGGCTCCCTGCTCCACAGGAAGCCTGCTTCTCCCTCTCCCACTCCCCCTGCTTGTGTTCCCTCTCTCGCTGTCTCTCTCCGTCAAATAAATAAATAAAATCTTTAAAAAAAAAAAAAAAAGATAGCACTCGGGGGCACCTGGGTGGCTCAGTCAGTAGAGTGTGCAACTATTTTTTTTTTAAGATTTTATTTATTTATTTACTTGAGAGAGAGAAAAAGAGAGAGGGAGAACAAGGAAGAGCTGACGGAGAAGGACAGATTCCATGCTGAGCTTGGAGCCGTACTTGGGCCCAATCTCATGACCCTGAGATCATGACCTGAGCAGAAATCAAAGAGTTGGACGCTTAACTGACTAAGCCACCCAGGCGCCCCAGCACCTCTTTAAATATTTATGTATAATGAAGACCCTCATCTTTGAGTTTAATAAATGCATATGGTAAAGTCACTGTCAACTGACATCAGTTATTCCATTTAATGGCCAAAGACCTTCATAAACAAGCTATTGAATTTCCTACTCCTTTTCCTCTCTGCTCAGCTCCAGTCCCACCCACCTGAATGTTTCTTCCACAAGCTTAAATATGCTCCTACCATAGGGTTCTACACTTTCTTCTCTGCCAAGAATGCTCTTCCCCCAGATAATCTCACTCAATGTCTTTACTCAGGTCTCTCTTCAAATAATCTCAAAGAAGCACTACCTGAACACCGTAATTCAAATACCACCTCTTTCATTCTCTTCACCTCTGACCCTACTTTATTTTTATTTCTAGTGTTAAAATGACACTACATGGGACGCCTGGGTGGCTCGGTTGTTAAGCGTCTGCCTTCGGCTCAGGTCATGATCTCAGGGTCGTGGGATCGAGTCTTGCATCAGCAGGGAGGCTGCTTCTCCCTCTCCAACTCCCTCTGCTTGTGTTTCCACTCTGACTGACAGAGACAGACTGTCTCTCTGTCAAATAAATAAAATCTTTAAAAAAAAAATTTTTTTTTAATGACACTACGTTATTTATTTATAGTCTCTCCACCTCACTATAATATACGGTCCATGAAGATAGGGACTTTATTTGGAGAAATGTGAGAATCAACTGTAATAAAGGCTAGTTTCAAATGCTACAGTATTCACCTGATGGGATCCCTTAAAGGTAAAAAAATTATTCCGTGATAATGGCACCAAGGGACCCAGGCTCGGTTGTTAAGCGTCTGACTTAACAGGGTAGCCTGTGTAGCTCAGTCAGTTAAGCAGTCCACTCCTGATTTCGGCTCAGGTCATGACCTCAGGGTCATGAGAATGAGCAGGCTCTACACTCGGAGCCTGCTTAAGATTCTCTCTCTCTCCTTCTGCCCCTCCCCTTGCTCGCACTCTAAATAAATTAATAAATAAAATCTAAATAAATAAATAAGCTAAAAAGCAAAGTAGTCCCTTTCCTGAAAACTTTAGTCCTAAAGACATGGAGGTGGGGAGGAGGTGTAAGCATCCACACCGGAGGGAAGCTGGAATAGAATGAGAGGGCAGCACCAGCAATGGGAGAATGGTTACACAGAGGAGAACTGATCAAATAAATACATACAGGATGAGTGAGAAGCAAGATCTCTCACTCTCTGAGAAGGGAGTCACAAACATGGAAAGGGGAAAACTAGAATGAACCTAATCATGGTGGGTCTGCACTGGAAGTTACAACTGAAACTCATGGATTTCAATATATATAGATAGGTAGTTTCCCTAATTCTGTCTGCTGAGACAAGTAGCAGAGATATTCCAATAGCTCTGATCACATCTAGTACAATATCTTGGTTTCTAAATACTTTTCTCTCCACTAAAAGGAATCATGGCTGATCTCTGAGCTTAGAAAGTACAAGATGAGCCTGCAATATCTTATTGTGCCAGAAGTCAAAGAAGTGCCCAAAAACGATAACAGAAAACAGAGAAGACAGCTTGAAGGGCACCCAAAGGCCAAATCTGAGATAACATAAATGCAAAATAAATAGTAGTAATAGTGGATTATAATTCACTGAATAAACAGTCCATACCAATATAAATAAATGAATAAATTAAAAGTCTAACAAGGAATGAAATATTTATATTATCTCTATCAGTGATTTTTTTTTTTTAAAGTAGGCTCCATGCCCAGCATGGAGACCAACACAGGGCTCAAACTCACAACCCTGAGATCAAGACCTGAGCTGAGGGATGCCTGGGTGGCTCAGTTAGTTAGGTGTCTGCCTTCGGCTCAGGTCATGATCCCAGGATCCTGGAACTGACTCCCACATCAAGCTCCTTGCTCGGTGCGGAGCCTGCTTCTCCTTCTGCCTCTGCCTGCCGCTCCCCCTGCTGTGCTCTCTCTCTCTCTGATGAACAAATAAATAGGGGCACCTGGGTGGTTCAGTCGTTAAGCATCTGCCTTCGGCTCAGGTCATGATCCCAGGGTCCTGGGATCGAGCCCCGCATCGGGCTCCCTGCTCTGCGGGAAGCCTGCTTCTCCTTCTCCCCCTCCCCCTGCTTGTGTTCCCTCTCTTGCTGTGTCTCTCTCTGTCAAATAAATAAACAAAATCTTTAAAAAAAAATAAAAAATAATAAAATAAAAATTTTAAAAAGACCTGAGCTGAGATCAAGAGTCAGATGCCTGGGGCACCTGGGTGGCTGAGTTGGTTAAATGTCTGTCTTCAGCTCAGGTCATGATCCCAGGGTCCTGGGATCGAGCCCCGCATCGGACTCCCTGGTCAGTGGGGAGTCTGCTTGTCCCTCTCCCTACACCTACCCCACTTGCGCTCTCTCTCTCAAATAAATAAATAAAATCTTAAAAAAAAAAAAAGAAAGTCAGATGCTTAACTGACTGAGCCACCCAAATGCCTCTAAATAGTCTCAAAGTACATCTCCACATAATACTTACTAATTACAAAATGAAGAAGAGCAATTTCACTATGGAGAAGCTTGACAGACACCACCTTAATCAAGTGATCAAAGTGAACATCATCAATAATGAGAAAAAAATGGAATCATATACCACACGATAGGATGCAATGAGAATACATCATCTCTACTTTAATACTCCTGCTACAGTGCATAATCTGAATCGAATCATGATGAAATAGCAGACAAACCTAAACTGAGTGACATTCTACAAAATAACTGGCTTGTAATTTTCAAAAGCATCTGGGTCATGAAAAGTCAATGAAAGACTGAGGAACTGTTCCAAACTGAAGAGCACTAATGAGGCACAACAATTAAATGCTAAATGTGATTCTGGATGGATTCTTTTGCTAGAAAAGGTTTTACTGGGACAACTGGTGAAACTTGAACGGGGTCTGAGAATTAATAACAATGCATTAATGTTAATTTCCTAATTTTGATAGTTGTGTTATGGTTATTTAGGAAAACTTTATTATTTGTAGGAAATATAAACAAACTAAAATATCTGGAAGTGATGGGACATCATGTCAGCAACTTACTCCCAAATGGTTCAGGAAAAAAAGTTTATTGTAATGTCCTTGTCTATGAATTTACTGTTCCAAAATAAAATGTTTAAAGCAACACTAAGTAGTTAGTTATATTGTAGAGATTACAAAAAGCACTCACCTCCTCAATAAATGAGAAAGGCTAGTAAGAACTTAGTGGCTTAGGGTAAAATTTCCAATGACAGCATCTTACCCAGACTCAAAGTGTGGTATATCAAAGAACTTAAAAACAAATAAAATTTACTTGTTTTTCTGGAAAGCTGTTGTAATAATGTTAACAACACTGATATCAAAGGTGAATGTGAAAAACCGTAATTTCAAACCTACTAGAATGACTGTATCTAATCAAAGACTGACAATAACAAGGGTTGACAAAGGTGTGGAGAAATTGGAAACTCTAATACATTGCTAGTGGGGATGTAAAATGCTGCAGTCACTTTGAAAAAGCTTAGCAGTTTCTCAAAATATTAAACATCGATGGGGTGCCTGGGTGGCACAGTGGATTGAGCATCTGACTCTTGGTTTCTGCTCAGGTCATGATCTCAGGATGGTGAGATGGAGTCCTGCGTCTGGCTCCACGCTCACCATGGTCAGCTTGGGTTTCTCTCTCCCTCACCCTCTGCCCCTCCACCCACCTCAAGTGCACTCTCTAAGGTAAATACATAAATCTTTAAAAAAAAAAAAAAGAAAGAAAGAAAGAAATTGGGGCGCCTGTGTGCCTCAGTCGTTGGGCACCTGCCTTCGGCTCGGGTCATGATCCCAGGGTCCTGGGATCAAGTCCCACATCGGGCTCCCTGCTCAGCAGGAAGCCTGCTTCTCCCTCTGCCACTCCCCCTGTTTGTGTTCCCTCTCTCGCTGTGTCTCTCTCTGTCAAACGAATAAGTAAAATCTTAAAAAAAAAAAAAAAAAGAAAAGAAATTTAAAAAAAATTAAACAGAGATACCTATAATCCATCAATTCCACTCCAAAGTTTATACACAAGAAAACTGAAAACATATGTCTGTACAGAAACTTGCACATGAAAATTCACAGCAGCATGATTCATGATAGCCAAAAAGTGGAAACAACCCAAATGTCTATCAACTCATTAATGGATAAACAAAATGGCATGTATCCACACAATGGAATATTATTTGGTCATAAAAGAAATGAAGTAACTGACACATGCTACATGGATGAACGTTGAAGATAATACGTTAAAGAATCCAATCACAAAAGACCACATAGTGTATGATTCCATTTATATGAAATGTCCAATACAGGCATATCTATAGAGATAGAAAGTAGATTAGTGGTTGCCTAGTGTAGGAGCAAATACCATGCTGATTATTTCAAATTAAAGCTACTTAAAAAACAGCCTGCACAAGGACACTCAGGACCTCTTCTGTCCCCCTGAAAGCAGAAAATAAATCTCCCATGTGAAAGGTACCCTCCCTGTACCAGGGGGTCAAAAGACATCCTATCACCAGAGAAAGGGAATTTAGAGCCAAAAAGACTTTATAAACAAACCTTGTTATTTTTTATTAATTTACTACCCCAGCCAAAATTCCATTTAGAATTCCTTGCTAATTGAAGCTCTCAAAGTTCAGTTCTGTCCAGTCAATTTCTCACAAATTTACTGTCTGTCTAAAAAGTATAAAAGTACCTGCCTTGGGGCGCCTGGGTGGCTCAGTCCTTAAGCGTCTGCCTTTGGCTCAGGTCATGATCCCAGGGTCCTAGAATCGAGCCCCGCATCAGGCTCCCCGCTCAGCGGGAAGGCTGCTTCTCCCTCTCCCACTCCCCCTGCTTGTGTTCCCTCTCTCTCTGTCAAATAAATAAATAAAATCTAAAAAAAAAAAGTACCTGCCTTGGTCATTTCTTTAGGTCTCAATTTCATTATTGGGCCTCCCTGCATACGTAATTAAACTTTGTTTTTTTCTATTAATCTGTCTCATGTAAATTTAATTCTTAGTCCAGATAGAGGAAAATTTCTACCTCCGCCTCACAGGGACAAATGGACTGTGACTGCTAATGGGTTCAGGGTTGGGGGGGGATGAAAATGTTTTAAAATCGATTGTGGGGGCTCCTGGGTGGTTCAGTCGGTTAGGCATCCCATTCTTTTTTATTTATTTGACACACCGAGAGACAACAAGCAGGGGGAGTGACAAGCAGAGGGAGAGGGAGAAGAAGGCTCAGGCTGAGCAAGAAGCCCCATGCGGGGCTCGATCCCAGGACCCTGGGATCATGACCTGAGCCGAAGGCAGACGCTTACCCAAATGAGCCACCCAGACATCCCTCAATAAACCTGTTTTTAAAAGTGGCTTTTAAAAATGAATGAATAAATAATGTGGTATATTCATAATAAAAATAAAGTACTGATGCATGCTACATCATGGATGAACCTTTATTTTATTTTATTTTTTTTTTTTTAAAGATTTTATTTATTTATCTGAGAGAGAGAATGAGATAGAGAGAGAGAGCATGAGGGGGGGAGGGTCAGAGGGAGAAGCAGACTCCCCGCTGAGCAGGGAGCCCGATGCGGGACTCGATCCCGGGACTCCAGGATCATGACCTGAGCCGAAGGCAGTCGCTTAACCAACTGAGCCACCCAGGCGCCCCATGGATGAACCTTTAAAACATATGCTAAGTGGGCGCCTGGGTGGCTCAGTCATTAAGTGTCTGCCTTCTGCTCAGGTCATGATCCCAGGGTCTTGGTATCAAGTCCCACATCGTGCTCCCTGCTCAGCAGGAAGCCTGCTTCTCCCTCTCCCACTCCCCCTGCTTGTGTTCCTGCTCTCGCTCGCTCTCTCTCTCTCTCTGTCAAATAAATAAATAAAATCTTTTAAAAAAAAATTATGCTAAGAGCAAGGCAAAAAAATTAATTAAAAATAAAATTTAAAGAAAATTTAAAAATAAATAAAAAGAGAAAGCAGTCAAAAAGACCATATACTATATGATTCCATCAATAAGAAATGTCCAGAGTAGGCAAATCTATAAAGATACAAAGTACGTAAGTAGCTGTCTACTGCTAGTGGATACAGGGATGGGGGACAGGGACTCACTGCAAACAGGGTTGGGATTTCTTTTAGGGGTGATAAAAATATTCTAAAAAATTGTGGCAATGGTGGCACAACTTTGTGAATATACTAAACAATACTCAATTGTAAACTTTAAATGGGTAAATTGTATGATAGATTAATTATACCCAAAAATCTGTTTTTAAAAATAAGAAAGAATAATTTATACAATTCATGTAATAGTTACCTCTGGTTGAGACAAAGGGGATATGATAAGAGACTTAATGGTTTCAGAGGTACTGGTTAAACTCTGTTAAACTAGTGGTGAGCACACAGGAGTTCATTTTATTATTTCTCTTTAAACTGTGCATATGCAGGGCACCCGGCTGGCTTAGTCAGTAGAACATGTGACTCTTGGATCTCGGGGTCGTGAGTATGAGACCCACACTGGGTGTAGAGATTACTTTAAAAATAAATAAACTGTACATGTGTTTTATATAAATTTTATGTGTTTCACAATAAACATTTAAAATAAAAAAGTGCAGAGGCGCCTGGGTGGCTCAGTCGTTAAGCGTCTGCCTTTGGCTCAGGTCATGATCCCAGGGTGCTGGGATCGAGCCCCACATCAGGCTCCCTGCTCGGCGGGGAGCCTGCTTCTCCCTCTCCCACTACCCCTGCTGTGTTCCCTCTCTCGCTGTGTCTCTCTCTCTCTCTCTCAAATAAATAAATAAATAAATTTAAAAATAAAATAAAATTGGGGTGCCTGGGTGGCTCAGTCCTTAAGCGTCTGCCTTCGGCTCAGGTCATGATCCCGGGGTCCTGGGATCGAGCCCCTCATCAGGCTCCCTGCTCAGCAGGGAGCCTGCTTCTCCCTCTCCCACTACCCCTGCTTGTGTTCCCTTGCTCTCTGTCAAATAAATAAATAAAATCTTTAAAAAAAATAATAAATAAATTAAAAATAAAAATAAAATTTTTTAAATATTTTTTTTAAGATTTTATTTATTTATTTGAGAGAGAGAATGAGAGAGAGAGAGCACGTGAGAGGGGGGAGGGTCAGAGGGAGAAGCAGACCCCCTGCTGAGCAAGGAGCCCGATATGGGACTCGATCCTGGGACTCCAGGATCATGACCTGAGCCGAAGGCAGTCGCTTAACCAACTGAGCCACCCAGGCGCCCCTAAAAATAAAATTTTAAAGTGCATTAAAGAGTTTATTTTTTTATTTATTTTTTTTTATATTTTATTTCTTTATTTGACAGAGATAGAGAACACAAGCAGGCAGAGTGTCAGGCAGAGTGACAGGGAGAAGGAGGCTCCCCGCTGAGGAAGGAGCCTGACAACGGGGCTCGATCCCAGCACCTGGGATCATGACCTGAGCTGAAGGCAGCCGCTTAACCGACTGAGCCACCCAGGCGCCCCCATTAAAGAGTTTAAATAAAATGATTTCATAAATACAAAAGTAGAAAATTAATATTTCTAATATATAGTATTTAATTTTTCCTCACATATATCTTTTAAATACAAAGTTTAAAGATCCAAGTGAGGGAAAATCTTTTCACTGGGAAATGGAGAAATGACTTGGGGGGGGGGTCACTTTATATTTAAGCATATACAGTATTTCATCCCACAGGACACCAAAATATCATCTTAACTTCTTTGGGCACAAAACAAAAGTCGTCTCCCCCACAGAGTCTGGCACCATTCTGGCTCAAATATTTGATTTGGTTCCTTCTTACTTAACTGCCAAATTAAAAGGGCATTACAGGTCAAAAAATAAAAAACTGCCACAATCATACATATCTTTTCAAAACAAGAAAGTAAAACAAACAAAAATACTGGGACCAGAGGAACAGTTAAATAAATCCACTCAGTTCTGGCTCTTACCAAGTGCACTGTCTCCACTGAGAACATTTCGGGTTAATTTCTGGACCTTTCTATTTTCATTTAGGGTTTTTTTTTTTTTTTTTAAATAATCCCTTTTTAAAAAAACCGAAAAAAAAAAAAACCCTTTAAAAAAATTTAAAAGCCAGGGTAAACCAAAGGAAAAAAATTTTAAAATTTTAAAATTTGAACCTTTAAACCAAAAAACATTTTAAAAAAAAAAAAAAAAAAAAAAAAAAAAAAACTGGCCAGAGGGGAAAGTCCACACTATTCAATGGCACCACCAATGAGAAGTCACCAATGGGAATGCTAAATATACATGGAAAGCAGCTAAACAGGGTGACTATCTGACAACATACACAGGTTTCAAAAGGTTTCACTTTTCCTAAATGTTATCCCCTCAATGTTCATATAACCCATTTATATAGCCATCCTGAATGCTTCTTGAACAACTCATGGGGTAAGGGAGGAGAGAAAAGCATATCTCTGGCTGATCTCCAAAACATCAAATCAGAGAGATATGTTCTGGGAAAGTAAGAATACTTTGCTTACGTATGCATGATTTATCAAACATTAATAGATGAATTTCTGAATGTGCATATTCCAAAGGACTCTCAAGATTCTGGTACCCTAAAAAACTTCAGGCCTAGAGCAGCTAAGCAACTTGTCCCAAATAGCACCAGAAGTCAACATAATTCACTCAATCCCTAGTCATTCTCTATATAGTCTACTATTCCACAGTGTATATTCAATCTGAGATATGAAAACTATCTAAAGAAATGTTGTAACTCCTATACAATCACCTTCCTGATAGTACAAGGTCACTCCATAGGAAGTGTATATGGAAACAGGCATTACATAGTAGTAACTAAGAGCACAGACTAGAACAACTATTCGAAATCAAATTCTGGCCTTGACTTTTAGGAACTGTCCTTGAGCAAGATATTTAACCTAGTTTCCTCATCTATAAAGCAGGTATAGTAAAAGTACCTAAGTTACAGCGTTAATGTGTAGGGTAGGCAGAAAAAATACCCCCCAAATATGTCCATATCCTAATCCCTAAGACATGTAAATACATTAGGTTACATGGCAAAAAAGAATTTAAGGTAGCAAATGGAATTTAAGGTTGCTAATCAAGTGACCTTGAGATAGGAAGATTATTTTAGACTATTAGGGTGGGCCCAATGTAATCACAAAAGTGAAAGAGGGAGGAGGCAGGAGGCAGGGTCAGAATGATACTATGTGAAAAAGACTTGACAGGACATTTGTGGCTTTGAAGATGATAGGGGGCATGAGTCAAGGAACAAGGCTAGCCTCCAAAAGCTAGAACGGCAAAACATTCTTTGCTGGAGCTTTGGATAAGGAATGCAGCCCCGATGACCTATTTCAGACTTCTGACCTCCCCAACTTTTAAAAATGACAATTTTGTGTTGTTTTAAGCCACCAAATTTGTGGTAATTTGGTACAGCAGCAATAAAAACTAATAAATTTTAAGAATGAGATTTATAGGGGGGGCGCCTGGGTGGCTCAGTCGTTAAGTGTCTGCCTTCGGCTCAGGTCATGTTCCCAGTGTCCTAGGATGGATCCCTGCATCAGGCTCCCTGCTCAGCAGGAAGCCTGCTTCTCCATCTCCCACTCCCCCTGCTTGTGTTCCCTCTCTTGCTGTCAAATAAATTAATTAAATCTTAAAAAAAAGGGGGGAATGAGATTTATATGAAACACTTACAGTGATGTTTCTCATAGTACTCAATAAATACGTTTGCTGTCTTCACCTAAGAAACATGTACTTGTGCAGCATTCACCTAAGTCTATTTATCAGTAAACCAAATAATTTCATCTGAACTAGTCGTTTTCTTTCTAGTCTTTCATTTAGTTAAAGACTAATCCTGTATTTAGCCTAATTATTCATTTTATTCCAAATGGATAAGAACATTCTATTCATTCCCTCATTGAAAGACACATTTACCAAATATCATCAAAGGAAACAAAGGTGAGTAAGGTCCACTCCAACACTGCCCTCAAGTAGCTCATCACGGTCCAGACTGGAAGACAAAGAACCAGGCAGGACAACAGAGAGTGATGTGACAGTGGCAACTCAGGGCACTATGAGAGCACCAAGAAAGTAACACTTAGGCTAAAGGGAAGGCAGAAAGGTAGCAAAGATGGCTTCCTGAGAAAGGGAAGTTTCGATTAAGATCTTAAGAGATAATCGGAGTTAGTTCCAGGAAAGGAGTATCAAGACTGTTTCCAGAAAAGGGAGCAACATGTGAAACAGCCTGTGGTTATAAAAAGGCATTGTGAGAAAAGTTCATTATAATAGAACAAAAGTCAAGTGACTGAGCAAATGTCTGACGTGCAACACAAGTTCAGAATTATTCGCTTCAAGAGTCTGGATTTCAGGGGCACCTGGGTGGCTCTGTCCCTTAAGCATCCAACTCTTGATTCTGGCTTGGGTTGTGATCTCAAGGTCCTGGGATGGAGCCCTGAGTCCAGCTCCACGCTCAGCGAAGAGTCTCCTTGTTCCTCAACTTCTGCTCTTCCCCCTGAATGTGTGCTGGCAACTCTCTTTCTCTCTCATTAAAAAAAAAAAAAAAAAAAAAAAAAAAGTCTGGATTTCATCCTAAGAACACTGGGAGGCTTGGAAAGGCTACCTGTGAGACATTTTAAATTTGCACATAAAAGAACCTCTTGGGGATGAGAGGAAAGACTAGAGACTGAAAGAAGTCTATAGCTGTAGTTCAGGCAAGAAACCATTGACTCAACAGCAGCAGTGGGAATACAGAGATGTTTGAATCAATAAAAACATTTGTCAAAAATAAAAAAATTAAAACATTTATCAAAAGTTAATTGATAAGCATACTGTGGGTCATGTGGATAAAAACAGACATCTCACAGCCTAGTCTTATTACAAGATTTCAGGCACGCTTGTATTTTTATTTACTGTTTTATCATAGGCTAAATGCAAAAAAGGCCTTCAAACCAGGTGCAGTCAAGGGAAAGCCAAGCATCATCAAAATGCACAAAATAGGAGCACCTGGGTGATAGAGTAGGTTAATCCAATTCTTGGTTTCTGCTCAGGTCATGATCTCAGGGCCCTGGGACTGAGCCTCACATCGGGCTCCACACTCAGCACAAAGTCTGCTTAAGATTTTCTCTCCCATGGGCGCCTGGGTGGCTCAGTTGGTTGAGCGACTGCCTTCAGCTCGGGTCATGATCCTGGAGTCCCGGGATCGAGTCCCGCATCGGGCTCCCTGCTCAGCAGGGGGTCTGCTTCTCCCTCTGCCCTCTTCCCTCTCGTGCTCTCTGTCTCTCATTCTCTCTCTCTCAAATAAATAAATAAAATCTTTAAAAAAAAAAAAAAGATTTTCTCTCCCTTTCTCTTTCCCCCTCCCCAACACGCACTCTCAAATAAATAATATCTTTTTTAAAAATGCACAAAATAAGGGGGCGCCTGG
This sequence comes from Neomonachus schauinslandi, assembly GCF_002201575.2. Taxonomy (NCBI): domain Eukaryota; kingdom Metazoa; phylum Chordata; class Mammalia; order Carnivora; family Phocidae; genus Neomonachus; species Neomonachus schauinslandi. The sequence continues at coordinate 26,082,050 of NC_058409.1, read as the reverse complement.
CTGGCTCTGTCAGTAGAGCATGTGACTTTTTTAAAAAAAAGATTTTATTTATTTATCTGAGAGAGAAAGAGAGTGAGCGTGCACACACGAGTGGAGGGGAGGGGAAGAGGGAGAGGGACAAGCAGACTCCCCGATGAGTAGGGAGCCCAACACGGGGCTCAATCCCAGGACCCTAAGATCATGACCTGAGCTGAAGTCAGACTCTTAACCAACTGAGCATGTGACTCTTGATCTCAGGATCATGAGTTCAAGCCCCATGCTGGGCTTAGAGCTTACTTAAAATGATTTTAATATTTTTTATTCTGAAGTCATTAATAAATTAAGTAGCCCATCAAACTTATAGATTAGAAATTATAGTGGGTCCAGAACACACCACTGTGGCATACAAGTTATTTTGAGCACAGGGCATGAGTTCCTGAAATCTCTTACCTACCCAAAAGCAGAGCCTCCCAAAAGAATGCCAAAAAATTCAATTATCATAAATCTCCAGCCCAGGAACAACCAGAAATAACTGACTCCTATCATCTGAGATGAGAAGTCTCCACACCACACCTAAACATACATTGCCACAAACCTTTCAAATCTCCCATCTATTCTATTAAAGGCCCATTTATTTTTCCTAAAGATCATTTTGTTTTCCCTAAGTGCCCTTCTCTCTCTCCCCTTCCCCTATTAAGATGGTACCTAAGGGGTGCCTGGCAGTTCAGTCGTTAAGCGTCTGCCTTCGGCTCAGGTCATGATCCCAGGGTCCTGGGATCGAGCCCCACATCGGCTCCCTGCTCAGCAGGGAACCCGCTTCTCCCTCTCCCGCTCCCCCTGCTTGTACTCTCGCTGTCAAATAAATAAATAAAATCTTTAAAAAAAGATGGTACCCAAGTCCCAAATTCTATCTGTCTCTTTGAGTCACATTTCTTTAAACTCTCATACTACTTAAAAAAAATTGTATCTTCTCTCTTACTGATCTGTCTCTTGCCAGTTTAATTCACAGGCCCCCAAACACCAAATCTAACAGTGTAGAAAAAGTTCTTCCCCAACAACTGAAAAGAAGTTTCATCTTTATTTTTTTCAATTTTTTAAAAGATTTTATTTATTTGAGAGAGAGAGAGAGTGAGAGAGAGAGGAAGAATGAGTGGGGATGGGTCAGAGGGAGAGGAAGAAACAGACTCCCACTGAGTGTGGAGCCCGATGCAGGGCTCCATCCCAGGACCCGAGACCACGACCTGAGCCAAAGTCAGACGCTTTACCAACTGAGCCACCCAGGTACCCCCCATTTTTTAAGGAGGCTCCATGAGCAGCATGGAGCCCAACGTGCTCAAACTCACAACCTTGAGATCAAGACCTGAGCTGAGTTCGAGTCAGACGCTCAACCCACTGAGCCACCCAGGCAAACCTTGTCTTCAAAAAAAGAACAATGACCATGATAATCCCCCAAATGATGTTCCAACATGTTCAAAATTAAAACAATCCAATCATTTTGGCTTCAGCCAAACATAATCCATCACATTATTTAATGTTTTAACTTTGAACTGTACTGCTTTTATAGATGTTTTTATTTTAATCTGTTTTACATTGTACAGAAGCTATAAACAGATGAAGCTTATGCCTAGCTTTGTTTGCATATACATTTTATAAAAAATAATTTAACATTGGGGTTGCAAAGAAATATAACACCCATACATTACATAAGTTTAAAAAACTGACTGAAGAAATACAACTGATGGGACTTGATATGGAACTGAATATGTGAATTCATGTGGAAGTGAACAGAGGAAGCAATCAGGGATAACTCCCCAGATTCTGACCTGAACAACTCAGTGGATAGCAGTGCCATTCACTGGATAGCAGTGCCATTCACTGGATAGAAGGAGAAGAAAAGAACTGGGGAAGGCAGAGAATAGCAAAGGGAGGAGGGAATGAAGAATTATTTTAAACACACTTTCAGGTGCCACCGAGAAACCCAAGTACAGATGTACAACAGAAAGACATCTATCTGCAGCCAAAGAGATGGGTTTCAGCTTATGATATAACTTTGGGAATCACTGGCATAAGTACAACATTTGATACCATGGGGATTAATGATACCCAGGGAGTAAGTATAGAGTAAGAAAAAAAGAAACCCAGGGCGCCTGGGTGGCTCAGTCGTTAAGCGTCTGCCTTCGGCTCATGATCCCGGAGTCCCGGGATCGAGTCCCACATCGGGCTCGCTGCTCGGCGGGAGGCCTGCTTCTCCCTCTCCCACTCCCCCTGCTTGTGTTCCTGCTCTCGCTATCTCTCTCTCTGTCAAATAAATAAAAAATTAAAAAAAAGAAAAGAAGAAACCCAGCCACAGAAATGATGTGAAAAAATATTTATTGCTTTTTTTTTTTGAAGTTTTTTTTTTTTAGTACAATCTCTATAGCCAATGTGGGGCTCGAACTCACAAAAGCTCGCGCTCTACTGACCAAGCCCGCTAGGAAACCCTAAAGATTTTATTTTTAAGTAATCTCTACACCCAACATGGGGCTCAAACTCACAACCCTGAGACCAAGAGTCACATGCTGTACTGACAGAGCCAGCTAGGCCACCCCTATTGTTATTACCTTTTTTTTTTTTTTTTTAAAGAAAGAAAGAAAAAGAAGAGAACCAGGTCAGAACCTGAGAAACACCAACATTTAAGAAAAAGAAGGGACACCTGGGTGGCTCAGTTAAGTGTCTGCCTTCAGCTCAGGTCATGATCCCAGGGTCCAAGGATCGAGTCCCTGCTCAGCGAGAAGCTTGCTCCTCCCTCTGCCTCTGCCCCTCCTCCCTGCTCATGCTCTCTCTCTCTGACAAATAAATAAATAAAATAAAATACAATAAAAAAAGAGAGAGAGAGAAGAAAAAAGGCAATCAAAAAAAGTAGAAATATTGAGAATACTGCTGTTGAGAAATAGCAACCAAACCAGCAGGGTCTTAAACCGAAACAAGTAGTGATAAAGGACATCAGATGCTGCTTGAAAAATATGAGAAATGAAAAATATTTTTTGTATTTAATAACTAAAAAGTCATCTGTGGCCTTATTTAGGGCTGTTTTAGGGGATGTGTGGAAATAGAAACCAAATTTAGAGAGAGTAAAGAGGCAAAGAAGCAACCAAGAGATTAAAATAAAAGCAGATGGCAGCACCTGGGTGGTTCAGTAGGTTGACAGTTTGACTTGATTTCAGCTCAGGTCTCAGTCTTGGGATCATGAGATCAAGCCCTGCGACCCGCTCTGCACTCTGCTTCTCCCTCTCCCTCTGCTCCTCCACCCTCTCTTTCTCAAAATAAATAAATAAATAAAATCTTTAGAATAAAAGTAGATGATTGCTACTTAATTACTCAAACAGCAGCTTCAGAATCAAAGAGATATAGGTTCTACCTTTGTAAATTCCTATTCTATAGCACTCAATGGGATCCCAGGATCTCCATTTGTAAAAGTGTCATATACTAGGGGTTCTCATGTACATCAGAAGAAACTTTACCAAGAAACCACTGATGTGTCAAAATGATTGATATATGGTGAAATCTAGCATGCAAAAATTAAAAAATACTTCTGTATACTATCCCAATGAATAAAAAATAAATTTTAATTTTTTAAAAGATTTTATTTATTCATTTGAGAGAGAGACAGAGAGACAGAGCACAAGCAGGGGGAGAGGGAGAGGGAGAAGCAGACTCCCCGCTGAGCTGGGACCCTGATGCCGGGCTTGATCCCAGGACCTGGAGATCATGACCTGAGCTGAAGGCAGACACTTAACCACCCAGGTGCCCCCAAAATAAATTTTAATTTTACAGTTTCTTCAAGAAAGCCTACTGAACAGTCACAAAAGCACAATGCATTAACTACCTCTTTCATGCAAATTTAACACTAAGGGGAAAAGATGTCGCCCAGAATGGTTTCCCCTAAAATTTCAAGCAAGAGAAAGACCTATGACTGTATTCTTAAGCAACTCATTCATTAATCCATTCAGTAAATACATATTGAGCTACTATTTGCCAGGGACAGTTTACATTTCCCATCTATCACACATGAATCCAACTGAATGACCAATTTAAATTAATTCAAGGCTCTCCAGAGTATGGTTCTATTAATTATAGTGCCATACATGGAAGTATAAATAAAAGAGAAAAGTAACCAAATATTCAAAAATATCACATTTGAGACAGCAGTATGTTCCTTAAACTTTGAAAAGTTCCTTCTTTTTGTGTATTTGTTTTTAAACACAACAGGTCTGAAGGATAAATTACCTACTGGGAAAAATTTTTTTTGATTCAGCACCTCACTCCACACATTAAATATATTCTGATCACTAAGAGAGCTGACCAAATGAAACTTTAAGTACAAAAAATGGATGCCACTGTATGAGTACAACTTGTGGGTCAGTCACTAAAAAATAACAGCTTTCAGAAAGCAATGCAAAGAGAAAAGCAAATGCAAGGAATCTTGGGGTAGGGGCAATTACAGGATCTGGAAGATGTTCATGAAATGTGATGTTGAGAAAAAAAAAAAGAAATGTGATGTTGAAATAGCAAAGAAACTGACTAAATACTAAAAAAAGTGAGGGTCAGGTCATATATTAATTATAATCCAAAAGAGAATAAGCCAGGAGGCAGTTTTGAAAAATGTAAACTTACTGTAATTATTTGCATCCACCTACACAAAGAAACCAAAGAGAAGGCTCTGATCCTTGATTCAGGGTCTAATTCACAGTGCTAGGTCCTGAGATTCAGAGGTAACAACCAGATAAACTGAGTAACAGTGGTTAAGACTGCCTAGGTTTGAATCTAGGTTCCACAACTTATTAGCTGTGTGACCTTGAACTAGTTCCTTGTCCACTCATCAATTTCCTTATCAGTACTTAACAGCTCTTACTCCACAGTCTTGTTGTGAGGATTAAATGAGATGTTGCGTATAATGCAACCTAGCACTGGGCATGGAATATGTAAACAATAAATATTAGTTCTTGGTTACTATATCTGTCTTTCAGGAACTTCCAGTCTATCAGCAGAGACAAACAAGAAGCTCAACACCCTAAGTTCTCATAGACATACACAAAGAGTTTATGGAAGTCCAAAGTTACTGCCCCTACTGAAAACATTAAAAGACCACAACAACCATTACCATAGACCACATGCCAATTTTATTCATAGCATGCTTTGATCATGACTAGAGACTTCCTATATCAAATACACAATCATAAACATCGTTTACATCATAGTGAAAATAAAAAAGACCTACATTTCTGTCATGCCTACAATAGATCACACAAGTCTAGCATTTATTTTTTTTTTTTTTAAAGATTTTATTTATTTGACAGAGACACAGCGAGACAGAGAACACAAGCAGGGGAATGGGAGAGGGAGAAGCAGGCTTCCCGCTGAGCAGGAAGCCCAACATGGGGCTCAATCCCAGGACCCTGGGTTCATGACCTGAGCTGAAGGCAAACATTTAATGACTGAGCCACCCAGGTGCCCCACAAGCCTAGCATTTAAACTGATGACCAAAAAACACCCCCCAATATATTCTATTGTTTTAGCTAATATTGTAAAAAAAAAAAAAAATACACTGAAAAATTCATCAGAAAAAAAAGGAGTTGGAAATGAGCTCTAATCTTGTATTAAGTGAATACATGTTTAGTGACTTAAATTGCAAAACACCCAATTCTAAAACTTCCATTCCATGAAACTGGTAACTCCTAAAATGTGCCTAACACCATGTGGAAAGTTGGAGAGAGGATGATGTGCAAAAGCAGATATCCTTGCTCTTACAGGATTTACAGTCTAGAGGGCAGAAAAGTATTATTTTATAAAATTACATACATTAGGGGCACTTGGGTGGCTCAGCTAACGGTTAAGTGTCTGTCTTCAGCTCAGGTCACAATCCCAGGGTCCTGGGATTAAGCCCCACATTGGTCTCCCTGTTCAGCGAGGAGTCTGCTTCACCCTCTCCCTCTGCCCCTCCACCTGCTCGTGTACTCGCTTGCTCTCTGTCTCAAATAAATAAAATATTTAAAAAATAAAAAATAAATAAAAATTTAAAAATTACATACATTAAACCAGGGATATCTGGGTGGGAGAGAGGGTGACAAATATCCTTCTGACCTCTACTCTATTTGGGAAAAAGTGAACATTACAAAAATATTACCAAAAATAAAATTAGTAAAACTACAGTTTCTAAATGCCTTGGCAAACTGATCCAAATAATCAAAAAACACAACTAATTAAAAGTGGGAGTCATGGGGCACCTGGATGGCTCAGCTGGTTAAACAGCCGACTTTCGGCTCAGGTCATGATCTCAGGGTCATGGGATGGAGCCCCATGTTGGGCTCTGCCCTCAGTGTGGAGTCGCTTGTCCCTCTCCCTCCGCCCCCTGCCAGAGCATGCGCACACACACACACTCTCTCTCTCAAATAAATAAAATTTTTTTAAAAAGTGGCAGTCATGAGGAGCACCAGCCTAGCTCAGTCAGTAGAGCATGGGACTCTTAATCTTGGGGTTGTGAATTTGAGCCCCACACTGGGTATAGAGATTACTAAAAAAAAAAAAAAAAAATTAAATCTTTAACAAAAAAAAGTGGGAGTCATGATTTGCCTTTAGCCTTATTACATACTAATGAGATGAAGATATGCCAGTTTATTTTTTTATTTACTTATTTTTTTAAAGATTTTATTTATTTGACAGAGAGAGACACAGAGAGGAACACAAGCAGGGGGAGTGGAAGAGGGAGAGGCAGGCCTCCCACTGAGTGGGGAGCCCGATGCGGGGCTCGATCGCAGAACGCTGGGATCATGACCTGAGCTGAAGGCAGGCGCTTAACGACTGAGCCACCCAGGCGCCCCGCCAGTTTATTTTTTTTTAAGATCTTATTTATTTATTTGAGAGAAGAGAGAATGAGAGAGAGCATGAGAGGGGGTTGGGTCAGAGGGAGAAGCAGACTCCCCACTGAGCAGGGAGCCCGATGCAGACTCGATGCAGAACTCGATCCCAGGACTCCAGGATCATGACCCGAGCCAAAGGCAGTCGCCCAACCAACTGAGCCACCCAGGCGCCCAAGATATGCCAGTTTAAATAGTCTTGCAGTTTCACTGTCAATTTTTGCAAAGAAAATATGTGTACACAAATCTATACAGACTTAGAAAAACCTGCCTAGGCAACCTTTAGATTGTAATGCAATGTAACAATCTACCACAGAAAAATATGTCTTGGTGTGTCAGAAATTACGTAATATAATGACACCATAAAATACCATAGGAAGTTACAGAAAAATGGAAAAGGTAACTATTCAGTCTTCTGATTACCTAAAAAATATCTGAATATTCAACTGAACTATAATATGTAATTTAAGAAAGCTACATTGGAAGGTATAGGCTTCCAGTTATGGAATGAGTAAGTCATACAGATGAAAGGTACAGCCAAGAAATATAGTCAGTGGTGTTATAATAGGGTTGTATGGTGACAGATGGTAGCTACACTTGCAGTAAGAACAGCAAGTAGAGAAGTCCAATCAGTACTGTTGTATACCGGAAATTAATTTAACATTGTGTTAACTACAATTTTAAAAAGCTACATAAACAAGTGCCTGGGTGTCTCAGTCAGTTAAGCATCTAACTCTTGATTTCAGCTCCAGTCATGATCTCAGGGTCACGAGATGGAGCCCCTGGCAGGACTCTGTGCTCACCTGGAAGTCTGCTGGAGATTCTCTCTACCCCTCTTCCTCTGTCATTCCCCTGGCTCACACTCAGGTGCACTTGCGCAAGCTCACTCACTCACTCTCTCCCTTCCTCCCCAAAATAAATAAATAAATATTAAAAAAATAAAAATAAAAAGCTACATTAAATCTACAGTATGAGTACGTAAGGAGCAATAACTGCCCTGAAAGAGTTAACCAATAAAATCAGATTTCAGCACTGAACTTTTTTTTTCACCTTCTAGAAAAATACCCTCTCCAATTTTCCACCGCATCCCTACTGTTTTTATTATTAGTGGGATGAACAACAAAGAAACCCAGTACAGGCCATCAGCCATTTTACTGAGACTAATTCTATAAAAGCTTTAGAAATAGGGATTATAAAGACTTTCAAAACTGTATCTTCAAAAGGCTATTTGTAGTCTTAGGATTTCCTTTTCTAAGTGAATCCTCAATTGGCTCTGGGCAACGTGTATACAGGGACTGTTTTCTTTTACATTCCCAAGGACACAATTTAGAAAGTGTGCAACAAATGTCTGTTGGACATGATCAAATCAAGAGTGACAAATTTTTGTATACTACATAGCAGTGGCTAACTTCCTTTAGTATTTCAAAATTATCACAACTACACTTATATATAAACTTACAAGCATATTTGCAGGATTTGCCATTTAAAGCTCATGTAAAATTGCAATTTATAGATTATAAGAAAAAGCCATAGCCATATGACTTTTTTTTTTCCCTAAGGATACAGAAGTTTATTGAATACACTGCAAGAGAGCAGCAGGCAGGACAGGAGAGGAGAGGCTGTCTGCAACCATATGACATCTTAAGGGTTTTTTTTGCCTTACAGTGAAAGTCTTATAATCATTTCATCCTCAGTGTAAATGTTACTAAATAGCCTAGAATCAAATAAAGTTTACATAATCTGTTACCACAAATATGAGAAAGAGGGGTGCCTGGGTGGCTCAGTCGTTAAGCGTCTGCCTTCAGCTCAGATCATGAACCCAGGGTCCTGGGATCGAGCCCCGCATCGGGCTCCCTGCTCCACGGGAAGCCCGCTTCTCCCTCTCCCTCTCCCACTCCCCCTACTTGTGTTCCCTCTCTCGCTGTGTCTCTCTCTCTCTCAAATAAATAAATAAAATCTTAAAAAAAAAAAAAAACAAATATGAGAAAGAACAATTCATTTGACTTAACACCATTACTGTGCTGACACTTATTCTTGCTTCTGCCTACATACCTGCCTACTCAGACATTTTTAAAAGTCTTTTAGAGCCTTCTTTGTAAAGAAAACACTAGTCTTCTCTAAAAACAATGTAAATTAGGTATTTGAGTCACTGGCTAGTTTCCCGAACTTCACAAAAATCTTAGATTACAATGGGCAATTTAAGTATATTAGTTTTATTCTACTAGTTTTGTTTCGATGAGCCAAAGATTTATTGGTAAATCAGTAATCTGGCAAGATATTGGGAAAAATCTTTTTCTAATATAACAATTATAGTAAGTTTAGCAAATCGCAACGTAGGACAATTTAAAGACTCCTAGAAGAGGCATAAAACTCTCACACCAAGTGAGAAAGTGTAGTGCCACATGTACACTCTCGACGGAGGTTCAGAGCTGTATCCAACCACTTTTCTAAGTGAGTAAAGACCTCTGGAAATCAAACAGGAGATCGTCCCCTATTATTTGGTTCTTCAAAGGTGAAAAACTGAACAGATGGCCTAAGTACAATTCGCGTAAGGTTCTGGGAGACACGAGCAGGCCTTAAAGGGGACTGCCAAAAGCACAATCATTCATTTATCTCCACAAATTCAGACTGGGTACGCCCCCACCCCACCCCACCCCACCCCACCTCAGGCCCTGTGGAACTGAAATCAATCAGTCCCTGAGCTCTGCTCTCTGGAAGACAGGGTGAAGTGGCAAGGAGGGGGAAAGCACATAAACAGGCACTATGAGTCTTGCATGCGAGTACTGAGGTATGCACCGAATCTGTATCTTTCACCCATGTATACCCAGCGTGTCTTATTCAGCAAGCGCTCATTAATTGTTCACTGAACCCATGAATAAATAAATATGAGACACTTAAGACGAGCTCGGAGTTGCGGCTGCATATTCGCGGCGGTCTCCTTGGCCCAGGTGCCCACCACCACCCGCTCATTTGCCCGGCCGGGAGTTCACCCTCTCCTGTCGCCACAGGCAACGGCAATAACCAAAGGTCAGCTTGAGCCCGGGCCCAGGCCACGCCAGCCGCCCGCCCCCGGGCGGTACTTACCGTTGGTGTAGAGAGACCCCGAGGCCGAGGAGGCCCCGTTCTGGGCCTGCAGGCCGGCTGGGGCGCCGCCGGAGGCCGGTATCCCCGGCTGGGACATGACGACGGTGCGCGTCGGGGTTGGAAGGGAATGGTCGGGGTCTGCGACAGCGCCAAACGAAGAGCTGAGAGACGACTGCTAGAAGCGGAGGGAAGGAACCACCGACTCAGGACTGAGGCGAGGAGGAGAGAGGGCGGCGCATCATGCCCTAGGCATGGCGCGGCATTCTTCCCAGCCCGCGAGCGGCCACGGCTTGGCCTGGGAGCTGAGGCTTGGAAGTCGGACCGGTGGGGCCGAGAACGCCGGGCTGGACGGCGGCAGCCTAACGAGAGAGAAGAGAGGCCCCGGCCGGAAGTGCCTGTCAGCCGCTGGCCGCGCAGGCGCAATCGGGACACGTGGCACTTCCGGCTCCGGGCTCGCCGCCGCTACCGCGATCGCGACGCTCTCTTCTCCCCTCGGAGCGGCCCAGAGGCCACCTGACAGCTCAGGGTGTCCCAGCCCGAAGGACCGTGCTCGACCTCGCCTGCCACGTCACTGAGTCTTACCGTCGGCCGGAAGTGGCGTGTGTCACTGCTACGGAAATCCCCGCCGTAATGAACGTCATCTCGCGGGCAGGGCCAGAATCTGAGGGCAGGCAGGGCTTCAGTAGTCACTTTCGAGGGGTGGGACTGACAGTTCCGCTCCTGGCGTTTGTGAAGATTACCTGAGACGACAGACGTCATCGTCCTCTCTTGAGACTATATCTCTGGTAGCCGAACTGATGAATATTCATCGCAGTATTTCATTTCACATTTCATCATATTCCAGGTGTAAACTGGAGGGTTTTATTTTTTTTTAAAGGGGTTATTATGTACGTGTGTTAAAAGTGTAATCAAATCGAGGAGGAAGCCTTTGTTTTTTGACTGGACGACTCAGAACTAATTTTAATTTTGAAACTCGCTGATTCATAGCATAGTCATGTGAAAGTTCATTAACATCACGTTGAACAGCAGGTTTAAATGGCAGTTTTAGTTCCTCTTCTAAGAGTTTACAGTAAGGTAAAACATTCAAACTTCCTTTCTGGGCAAGTAGACTTTTTTTTTCCCAAGTAGACTTTTTTTTTACTTTTGAGGCTAAGGGGAGGTAGAAACCGGAGTGATAGGATAGTACAGTTAATTGATGATCTCCTTAACCATTTTAGCTACCTTCATTCTACTTAGGTTTTTCCTGCCCTGAGCTGATGACAAAGTTCTTCTTTAAACTGAAGATTTGTTCTGTTGATTAAAACATCATGCCAAGGGTGCCTGGGTTGCTCAGTCAGTTAAGTCTCTGCCTTTGGCTCAAGTCATGATCCCAAGGTCCTGGGATTGAGCTCCATATCGGACTCCCTTCTCAAGGGGGAGTCTGCTTCTCCCTCTCCCTCTGCCTCTCCTCCCTACTTGTGTTTTCTCTCTCTCAAGTAAACAAATCTTTTTTTTAAAAATGTCATGGGAAAGGTTTTGCAACTGGTGAAGGGTGAAGTAGATCTTAATTCATTTAATATCAAATACCTACTATGAAATACTGTATTTATACTGTATAATGTTATATTACATAATCATTAGAGCAAGAGTTAAACCACTGTGTCAGACCTGAAAAGCAAACAGTAAAAATTCAAATAACTAAGGGTTAAATTTTATCCTAACCCTGTTTTTATCATTTGCCTCAGAACCTTACTGAAAATGTATTTGCCCTTTTGGTGTTAAACAATTAAACTCCTTTGCACAAGATACAAGTACGAAGATTTCCTTAGGATGAAGATGATACTTTTTTTTTTTAAGATTTTATTTATTTATTTGACAGAGAGAGACACAGTGAGGGAAGGAACACAAGCAGGGGGAGTGGGAGAGGGAGAGAGAAGCAGGCTTCCCGCCGAGCAGGGAGCCCGATGTGGGGCTTGATCCTAGGACCCTGGGATCATGACCTGAGCCAAAGGCAAACGCTTAGCAACTGAGCCACCCAGGTGCCCCTGAAAGATGATACTTTTAGTCAAACTGTTTCCCCATAACAAAATCCCAAATCATATATCCCAAGAACACTTAAAAATATAAGCAACACAAGCCTCTAAATGTTTTAAAAGAAAACAGACCTCAGAAAGAAACTAACTTCCTGAGGTCAGACAGAAAATCACTGTCACTCTTCAAAGGGGAAGATGCTTAGACCTGGTCTCAAACTTGCCGTAGTTTAATTTTTTTTTCTTTTTTTTTTTAACGCAACTCCTTAATTGGTTTATTGACCTTGGCACAGGAGTTTGATTTGGTTAAATCAAGCTTTCTTTGGACTTTGTTCTGTTGAAGCAATATCTGTGTGTTCAGAGGGGAAAAAAACTAATAGGATTAGCCATTTTAAAACATAAATCATGGGGTGCCTGGGTGGCTCAGATGGTTACGCGTCTGCCTTCGGCTCAGGTCATGATCCTGGGGTCCTGGGATGGAGTCCCGCATCGGGCTCCCTACTCAGCGGGGAGCCTGCTTCTCCCTCTGCCTCTCTCTCTCTCTGTCTCTTATGAATAAATAAATAAAATCTTAAAAAGAAAAAAACATAAATCATGGTTGGTTAAATAAGGTTAAATAGGGGTGTCTGGGTGGCTCAGATGGTTAAGCGTCTGCCTTCGGCTCAGGTCATGATCCAGATCCCGTGGTCCTGGCTGGGATCGAGCCCCGTGTCCAGCTCCCTGCTCTGCAGGAAGCCTACTTCTCCCTCTATCGCTCCCCCTGCTTGTGTTCTCTCTCTGGCTGTCTATCAAATAAATAAAATCTTTAAAAAGAAAACAAAAACTGTCTTTAAAAAAATAAATACGGTTAAATAATAATATGCTAGTAAGTAAATACTGCTTTTTATAAAATTTGTCCCCTCCTCCCTCCCCCCCCCAGTGTTGTTATTATTCCCCAAAAAACTATGGTTAAGTCTTTTCAGGTGTTTTTTACATTTTCAACATAGTTTTAAAATATTGAGGAGAAAAGCAGCATTTGTCATCTGCCCACCCTCAGAGACAATAGGAAATTAAGTTTAAGGAATTGAGGTGAGACAGCATAGTTAAAAACTTAATTGTCTTTTTAAGTGTCATCCACACATTGTCAAATCCTTCTCTGACTTCTTGAAGTGTGACTACCTATCAAGGAAAAATTATTAGTGCTATTACCAGTTGTTAAGGGTATTGATCTTTTTAGTTAACTACCTGTATCTATCCTACAGTACCATACATTTTTCTAAACTAATGTCAATAATATATTCTACCTTTTTATCCTTGTTTTCCAGAACAACAGGACCCTTCTGCCACAGATACACCCTTCATATGTGTATGTATCAGATTTTCTGTACATTATTTTCAAAGCCTTCAACCCTACTTAAGATCATAAACAAACAAAAAAACAAATGACACTCCAGAGTCTCAGCAAGGAGACAGCACTATACAAAGAATGGTCCATTAAAGTTGATTATTTATTTTAGACCCAAAGAGGTAGACAGGCATTCCTAATAATATTTGCTGACATGCAGAAGTAGACTCAGGCTCACACACTAGGGCCCCTTTGCCTGCCTGCTCATCACTGTTGAATTGTCAGCTGATAAACTGGAACAATTCTGTTTACTTTTCAGAATGGGGGAATTATTTTAGGTCCTTTAATCATTTAAAAATGTGTTCTAGGGGCGCCTGGGTGGCTCAGTCATTAGGTGTCTGCCTTTGGCTCAGGTCATGATCCCAGGGTCCTGGGATCAAGCCCCGCATCGGGCTCCCTGCTCTGCGGGAAGCCTGCTTCTCCCTCTCCCACTCTCCCTGCCTGTGTTCCCTCTCTCGCTGTGTCTCTCTCTGTCAAATAAATAAATAAAATCTTTTTAAAAAAATAAAAAAATAAAAATAAATAAAAATGTGTTCTATGTCAAACCAAAAAAAAGGTTTCAATTACAAACAACAGGTTTGTTCTGAAACTCTTGTGACTCCATTTTAAGAACAGTTCCTTAGGCCTCATTTGCCTCTGGCAGGACATCTGTTTGTATCTAAAGTCAGTAGCTCCAAAGCTACATCACAAGAACACTCCTCTCACACCAAGCCAGCAAATCCCATGTTTTCTTTGAAAACTTTTCATCTTTATGTAGTTCTTGCCATTCTCACCACCCACTGGTTAATTTTCATCATCTTGCAGTGGAACTCCTGGGATAGCCTTTCTGGTTTGCCTCTCTCCAATCCATCCTACATGTTGAACTGAGAGCTCCTAAATACTTATTCTGTCTTTATTTTCCTTTACCCCAACACCTGTAATTGCTCCCTGTGCCTGTTCCATCAAGTTTCTGTGCATGGCTTTTCTCATCTCGTACTGAGTAAAATCCAAAGTCCTACTCAACCTTTAAAGTCCCACATGACCTAGCCCTACTACCTCTCTTCATCTTCCACACTCTCTCACTCACTCCACTGCACACACACTTGCTGTTTCTCTACCTACCCAACCACAAGCCTGCCGTTTACGCTTGCTTACTTCTTATCCCTCAGTGCTCTTCCCCAAGATACACAGGTGGCTCAGTCTCTCACCCCTTCAGCCTTTATTCAGGTTAACTTATTGTTTACCCCTTCTCTGAACACCCCATACAATAGCTTACCCTCCCTGCTCACTCTAACCCTCTTATCTTGCTTATTACTTTTTTTCATAGCACCTCTCATCATTGTTAAGTGCTTAGGGCTATGTTTACCTTTCTTCAGTGGGATAAAATTCTATACATATCCTGCCCATTCTAAGGTATTTTTTTTTTATTTCATATGTGTCTCATTGTTTAGACTGTCAGAGAGTAGAGACCAAGGATCTGTCCTTTTCACATCTGTATTCTCAGCACTTGACTTGGGGCCTCACCTTTAACAGGTGTTCGTTAAATGTTTTTGAATGAATGAATTTAAAGTGTCATCTTTTCCCATCTTCTGACTATTTTGCCTCTCATCAACTCACTACTACAAGTTCATATTTCAAGTATAGCTAAGCCACATTACTAGCACTTGTTTCTAAATTATGTCTTTAATTCTTTTAGGTTCTTTTTTTTTAGATTTTTTTAGGGGTGCCTGGGTGGCTCAGTCGTTAAGCGTCTGCCTTCGGCTCAGGTCATGATTCCAGGACCCTGGGATCGAGCCTCGCATCGGGCTCCCTGCTCGGCGGGGGGTCTGCTTCTCCCTCTTCTGCTCCCCCTGCTTGTGTTCCCTCTCTCGCTGTGTCTCTCTCTGTCAAATAAATAAATAAATAAATCTTTAAAAATATATATATATTTTTAAAAATTTGACAGAGCGAGCACAAGTGGGGGGAGAGGAGGGGAGTAGCAGAGGGAGAGGGAGAAGCAGGCTCCCCACTGAGCAGGGAGCTCGATCCCAGGACTCTGGGATCATGACCTGAGCCGAAGGCCGATGCTTAACCAACTGAGCCATCCAGGCACCCCTAATTCTTTTAGGTTCTTAACTATTATGCTACATTGTATCCCATCTGATATAGACCTAATAGTGTAATTTGTCAGGCCCCATCTGCCTGAAAGTACAAAATCAAATGCCAATTCATTTTCCTTTTCTAACCCCAAATACCTCCCTCTGTCCCTACACCCTCTACAAACACCCTAGCATCACAGTATCAGAGATGCACCTTCTACTCTAAAACCCATCTTTTCATCATATTTTCTGCTGAATGACCTCACCAGTTCCTTCATTTGTTGATTAATTAATTTATTCAACAAATATCAAGTGCCTTCCTTATGCCAGGTACTTGCTAAGCACCAGCAAAAACAGAACAGGACAGACAAGGTCTCTTCCTACTGTGAATTTTACAGTGGAGGAAACAAAAGAAAAATGTATATAAATATATATTTTTAAGTTTAAAATTTGGTCAGTGCTATTGAAGTATTGGTACTGAGACAGAGAATAGCAAGTAAGAGCCTGATTTGGTTAGGATGGTCAGGACGAGAGGTGACATTTAAGTTGTGATCCAAAGGATGAGAAAGCTGCTATACAGAGAGAGAAAATGGGAAGAAGAAGGGCTCTAGCCAAAGGGAACAGCACCTACAAAATGCAGAGGCAGGAATGAGCTTGCTATAGTGAGCAAGGCAGAATGGCAAGAGATAAGATTGGAGAAGTAGAGGGGGCCAGAGCAATAAGTCTTGTAAGGCATTGTAAGGAGTTAGGCCTTGGGAAGCAGTTGAAGAGTTGTAAAGAAGGGAGTAATTTGATCCAATTCATGCTTTAAGATGAATGCATGTTAAAAAAAATCCGGGGGGGGCACCTGGATGGCTCAGTTGGTTAAGTGTCTGCCTTCGACTCAGGTCATGATACCAGGGGCTCCCTGCTCAGTGGGGAGTCTGCTTCTCCCTCCCTCTGCCTCTTCCCTAGCTTGTGTGTGCTCTTGCTCTCTCTCTCACTCACTCTCTCAAATAAATAAATAAAATCTTTAAAGAAAATAAAAAAATCTGGGGTGCCTGGCTGGCTCAGTGGGTGGAGCATGCAACTCTAGATCTTGGGCTGGTGACTTTGAGCCCCATGTTGGGCCTAAAGCTTACTTAAAAAAAAAAAATCCAACAGCTGTGATGATAATTGATTGCAGGGAGAAGAATGGAGTTGTTGCAGTAAACCAGGCCAGCGATGCCAGTAATCTGCAGTGAGGTTGTTATAGTGGAAATAAAAGTAATCCAAGTTAAAATTCTGGACTTTGATATCTCCTTTATTTTTGCTACTAACATGCCATCAATCATGACATCTTATAGGTTCCAATGTTTATAGTTTCTCACACACAACTCCGTATTTCCCTGTTCCCAACCCAGGCCTATGTTACCATTCACCTACATGACTGGAGCAGCTTCATTTCTTTTTTTTTTTTTAAAGATTTTATTTATTTATTTGACAGAGAGAGACACAGCGAGAGAGGGAACACAAGCAGGGGGAGTGGGAGAGGGAGAAGCAGGCTTCCCGCAGAGCAGAGAGCCCGATGTGGGGCTCGATCCCAGAACCCTGGGATCATGACCTGAGCCGAAGGCAGACGCTTAACGACTGAGCCACCCAGGCGCCCCAGCAGCTTCATTTCTGATCTTGATTTTCAGTCAAGCTGTTCCAATACAACTCACACACTGTGGCCAGAGCAAACTTTCAAAAACTACACTGAATATGTTCTGGCTCTACTTGAAACCCTCAAGAGGCTCTATAGTTTAGGAGCCAAGGTCCCCAGCAGTCCAGCCCAAACCTACCCAGTCAAATCATAATACTTGTATGGTGCTTTTCCCATCTCTCTCCCTTTGTGTGTATTATTCTCTCTTATACCATCCCTACTGGATATTAAACCCCATTTTACCAACACAGGAACTCTAAGTGGCTAGTGATATTAGAAGCATAGCCTGTGGGGGCGCCTGTGTGGCTCAGTCGTTAAGCGTCTGCCTTCGGCTCAGGTCATGATCCCAGGGTCCTGGGATCGAGCCCCGCATCGGGCTCCCTGCTCTGCCGAGAAGTCTGCTTCTCCCTCTCCCGCTCCCCCTGCTTCTGTTCCCTCTCTCGCTGTGTCTCTCTCTGTTAAATAAATAAATAAAATCTTACAAAAAAAAAAGAAGCATAGTCTGTGGCTAGAGGTTGTCCTCTTATCTATTATATTTTAGTAAAAATGCACCCATTAAAATTCAGAATTTAAAATACTTAATTACATGGTAAAGCATCTATAACAAATGTTTTGAATTTTAAATGTTTTATAAAACCATGTATAGTATGATTATAATCTAATAAAAGTGATTTATCTGTAAGGTGAGACTGGGGGTGATTTTTGTTTGCATGAGGTATTTTTCTGGATTTCCCAAACTTTTTACAGTTAATATGTATTACTTTTATAACAACAATCACCAAAAAAAATGGGGGGAAATATGCTATGTAGCCTTTAAGACTCTCCTCAAACACTGGCATCACCGGCCTCTTCGCTCCCTCACCACCACCACCATCATTTTGTACATTATCATCCTCTCTTCCCCTACCTTCTTTGAGAGTTAGGTGTGACTTAACACATTTCTCTGCCCAACTGAAAGGTCCTTGAGTAAAGACACTATGTCTTGCTTATTGTCACAACCCTCCATTCCTAGCCATTTTACAATTTGTTGCTGAAGCCAGGAGTTTAGATTTTTTAAGGCTGACTAAAATGCCAGCAATATCAGGAAAAAAAAGGCTATCCAGGATAAGAGCTATAATTTTGGAGTCCAGTGAAGTAGTCCTTTGACTACTTAAAAGCAATGGTTAAACCTGTTAACCTCAGGGGTGCCTGGGTGGTTCAGTGGGTTGAGCATCAGACTCTTGATTTCAGGGTCATGGGATCAAGCCCCATGTTGGGCTGCGCACTGGAGCATGGCACCTGCTTGGAATTCTCCCTCTCCTTCTCCCTTTGCCCCTCCCCGCTTGCATGCTCCCTTTGTCTCTCTACAACTTAAAAAAAAAAAATTTTTTTTTTAAACCTGTTAACCTTAAAAATAAAACCGTTAGGGCGCCTGGGTGGCTCAGCTGTTGAGCGTCTGCCTTCGGCTCGGGTCATGATCCCAGGGTCCTGGGATCAAGTCCCACATCGGGCTCCCTGCTCGGCGGGAGGCCTGCTTCTCCCTCTCCCACTCCCCCTGCTTGTGTTCCTGCTCTCACTATCTCTCTCTGTCAAATAAATAAATAAAAATCTTTAAAAAAAATAAAATAAAACCGTTATTTTGCTAGGAAAAAAAAAGGTCTATTCTGAAATAGCAGAGAATTGCATTTCCAGACACACACGCTAGGGCTCTGCAAGTCTAGAGAACAAAGGTGAGGACCACTCTTTATAGAGGAATGCCTAAGTTGAGAGGCCTTTGTTACAAAAAAACGCCCATTGGAATAAACTGGGAGTTCTAAGTGTAGTGGCTTTTCACTGGCTGAGTTGTGACAGTCTCTCATTGGCTGGGCTGCTGCTGGTTGAAGAAATTCTTTCCTCCTGCTATGGTAGTAAAATAGTCTTTTTCCTATGGGGAATGCAAGGGGTCTGCAATGAAGGAAGAGTGGTAGGGTATAAGAGCTCCCATTTCTGGCTCCTGACTCCATTTTACTATATATATATATATATATATATATATATATATATATATATATATAT
>NC_058409.1:25368504-25448252 GCF_002201575.2 Neomonachus schauinslandi | reverse complement strand
GAAGCAGACTCCCCGCCGAGCAGGGAGCCCGATGCGGGACTCGATCCCGGACTCCAGGTTCATGACCTGAGCCGAAGGCAGACGCTTAACCAACTGAGCACTCAGGCGCCCCGAAAGAGACCTTTCTAAAACCTAACAGATGCTGGGTTTCTCATCAACTTTGGGGAGTGGCATGCTCATTTTTTAAAAAGGTAGTTTGTCTTAGAAAATTTGGAAAATGTGGAAAAGCACAAAGACAACCAGCCTCGCCCAGAACCGCACCACCCAGAGGTAAGCGCTGTTGCCATTTTGTGTCTTTCCTCCCAGTCGTACTTCCTGCATATTTAGATGTGGGGACGTTCAGTTCCCAGGACGGGGATTCCATGGGGAGAGTTTCGCTTGCTTCCTTTGATTTAACAGCTGCTTGGTACTCCACTCCGTGGATCTGTAATCACAGAACCATTTCTCCTATTTTGGGTTATTTGGGTTGTTTCCAGTGTTTTTGCTATTATTAGTAATGCTGCAGTAAATATCCTGGCACGTGAATCTTTATGGATGTTGCCGATCAACCGGTTTGTCAAGTGTCACTATGCAAAGACCCCCCCCCCCGGGAGTAAAGAGGGGTCTCCTGACCTAGAGTTCTAATGCCAGAGGCTCATGCCCATTTCCAGAAACCTTCCCCATAACTTTGTTTTTTTGTTTTTGTTTTGTTTTGTTTTGTTAGCGGCCATAAGGTTTCCCTTCATTGGGGCTGGTGTGACAAGCAGGAATCCCTCTCGTCTGGCATTCCTAAGCTCTTTTCATCCCACTTCACCCCACTTCCTTCTAGCTCACTAAACTGGAAGCTAGCTATGCCTAAACTGTGCAGAGCTCTGGAGACTTTGAAGGGAAAGAGACACGAGGCAGAAATGGGGGGCGAATGGAAAACCATTCTGGGAGCATTCCCTAGCCTCCCCCCACAACCTTGGAAGGTGGACACTTTTCTTGCCCCCAGTTGACAGATGAGGAAACTGAGGCACAGAGGCCGATTAATTGCCCAAGGCCACAGAGTGAGTAGATGGCATTGCTGGAACTTAAAAACAAGACCAACAAAGCCCCCCCTCTGCCCCCCCAGTGTAGTGCAGAGAGGGGCTCTGAGTTGAATGCAGATCAGATGGTCCATAGCAGGCTGGCTCCCATGCCCACCCGGCCCCGCCTGCTTCATTTTCTCTGTGGTGTTTCACACGCCCCATCTTTCCGGTGGGTGTTGAGAACGCTCCCAATTCAGGACTGTTGCGCCTGACACTTCCTCTGCATTCGTTTCGCTCAAAGCTGCTGTCCACCTCCACCTACCACATCTGAAGCTGCGAGAAGGAAACTTGAAAATGCGACCGGAGCAGGAACGTCACGCTTTCCAGTGGGGGACCTGCGGTGACTCACTGTTGGGCTCTGAGCCTTTGGAAACATTCCTCTGGGCGAGGGGGTCACTGTGGCCAGAGGAGCTTTGGGAGCCCAAGGCCCTGCCCGAGCTACTCCCAGAAGCGAGAACACCCCAGACCTCCACAGCCTCTTCCACAGATGCTCAGAGAGAGATCCAGACTGTGGGGGTCATCACACACCCTGGGCTCTCCCCAAACCCCAGGATCCTGCAAATCTTCTGGGCCACTTTTCCAGAATTTTCTTCCTGCCAAAGCCTGAGGTGCTGATGAAGAAAAAGCAGAGTGCATGGGTAGTGTTGTGGGTTGAACTGTGCTCCCCACCAAAGGATATGTTCAAGTCCTAACCCCTGGTACTTCAGATGTGATGTTATTTAGAAGTAATCAGCAGATGGAATTAGTTAAGATGAAGTAATACTGCATTAGGGTGGGCCCTGAAGCCAAGGACTGGTGAACCAAGGAGTGCCAAGGATTGCGGGCAAGCGCCAGAAGCTAGGGCGAGACAAGGAAGGCTCCTCCCCTAGGAACTTTGGACTGAGCGTGGCCCTGCCAATACCTCAGTTTTGGACGTCTAGCCTCCAGAAGAGTGAGAGAACAAATTCCGCTTGTTTTAAGCCACCCTATTTGTGGTCATTGGTCCTGGCAGCTCTAGGATGCTGATATCAAGGGTGAATTGGGGGTGCTGGCCCCCCTGAGGCACTCCCATTCCTGGAGGCTGGGAAGGTGTCCATAAGAGAGGAAGGAAGTGTGTTTAGAACATGGCGCCTGAGCTCGCCCTCTTGGCAATCCTACTGTACCCTCCTGGGGGTCTTCCGTCTCCGCAGACTTTCTGACCCACCTGGGCCTGTGGTGCACATCTGATGTCCAAGGACTGGTCTGGGAGAGGAGTTTGGTTTGTGATGGGATCAGTACTGAGATGAGACTTGGTGTGTCCATACCTGAGAGTAAAAAGGAATTTTTTTCAATCACCTTAAAAAGTTTCTGACCAGAGGTGCTCCTGAGGGGCACAGTGGGTTAAGAGTCTGACTCTCGGTTTCGGTTCAGGTCACGATCTCAGGGTCCTGATCTCAGGGTCGTGGGATTGAGCCCTGCTGTTGGGCTCCCCGCTCAGTGTGGAGTCTGCTTAAGACTCTCCCTCTCCCTCTGCACCCCCATCCTCGTGCACATGCTCTCTCTCTCTAAAATAAATAAATAAATCTGTAAAAAAAAAAGTTTCTGATTAGAATTTTAAGTCTGTTTATCAGTACAAGGGACTCCGTTTCACTCTCTACTGCCCCTACCCCCTGCCTTTTTTGTCTTTTAGCCAGAAAGTAAAAGTAGTTACCTCAGGGTCGCAGTTGAATGGGAGAACTACCTGATTCTCCTGTTCTTTCTTCTCACTCTCCAGGGGAACTGCTAGCTGGGGAGGGAAGCGCTCATTATTTGTACCGACCAGGTAGCAAACCTGGGCCGAGACCAGCTTCGGCCAGAGTGAGTGTTCAAGTGGGGGCAGAACTTTCCTCTTCCCGAAGACATCCCAAAACTTGGATGATGTGGCACAGGGTAAGAGTTCTCATCGTCCCCTTCTTTCTTTTGTGATTGGTCGTTGTTTGAAGATCCTTCATCCTGTTCAGCTTTCAGACGTTATTGGCCCCAACCCCCCCCCCCCCATTTCCTTCGTGTATGGCTGTTTAGGACGTCTGGCTACTCTGAACTGTAGGTTCCAGGAGGCCAGGCTGTATCCCCAGTGCCTAGAATGTGCCTGGCACAGAGTGGGTGCTCAGAAAACCTTTATCAAACCCATACATTAGAAAAAGATTGTTGCTTTATAGAGATACACACTGTGAGCTCACATCCATGTGGAAGGGGAGGAGAAGGGGATGGGGAGGGCACAAACCCTTGTCTTTGAATGAAAACAACAATAACCAATACTGTATGCTTACGGTGCCTTCCACTTCTTCAAAGTACTTCCCTTGGCACAGCGTGGAGAGAGAGGGCATCATGATCACCGTGTTACTGATGGGGAAGCTGAAGTTTGCATGGTGGGGAATGACAGGGTCTGGGGCAGGACCCCCGCTCTCCCTCCTGGTGTCCGTGCCTGGTAGCTGGGGTCGGTGGGGAGTGTTAAAACGGTACTTACTAATTTTGACATTGAAACAGAAAACAACTGGCTCATCTCGTAGTTTCCAAAATGTGTTCTAAAGAACTTCAGGCCCTCCAGAAGCTTGGTGGAGCTGCAAACTCGGGTCTGACTCACAGAGGATATAAGGGAATATGTCACATGCATCTAGCAGAAATTCTGACAAGTCCTGCACTAAGGGGCCCGTTTCACCTTGAACGCTGTGTTTCCCTGTGATTTGAGGCCACAGAAGCCTCCCTCACTCCTTCCTCTTTCCTTTCATTTCTGCTAATAAATAGACACTGAAGGGCATACTGCCCTTTTCAGAGGATCACGTGAAGGGCAGGGGGGCCCCAGACCAGGCCAGTCCTCCTGGGCTCTTGTCCTTGGTGGGCCTCTCGGGAAGGGCTGCCCCGCTCCCCAGGGAGGCGGGGGCCTCCGGCGTAGCTGGGACCATGGGCAGGAGAGGGAAAGAGCCGACCCCCGGCGGTAGCTGCCTTCCTCCTGGAGTCCGGTGGCGCAGTCTGTCGTTAACTATTTGCTTCTCCTGAACTGCGCTGCCCACCCCAACCTGCGGCTCCCTGGGCTTGATTGCATTACTCCTCTCCGTGCAGATTCATCTCAAACTTGTTTGATGCTTCTCCAAAGAGCTCCATCTGGTTTCCACACCATTTCTGACAGGTGGCTAACACGGCTCTCCGAAGCCCCCAGAACACCAGGTAGCATCTTCCACGGAATGGACTTGGCTTTTATGTCACATTTCTGTCTCCCAGTCGTGTATTTGCCACGACCACAGGCATTTGTATGAAAATGGAGTCCATGTTTGTAAGGGCTCATCTGCTCAGGCTGCAGGGTGAGGAGGCGCTGGGGGGCAATCTGCCCAGCCTGGCACCTACCCACGCGGCTCTGTGGCTCCCCGTGTGAGGCTTCTCTGGCCTCAGAGAGGGGGACGCCATCCGGCCAGGATTTATGGCCTGAGTGGGCCTCCCTGGGCCACAGGAGCATCTGCTTCAATGTGGAAACAGCGTCACTCTGTCTCCAAACATATGTCCAGACCCGGGCCTCACGGACTGTGGGCTGTGGGCTGCATTGTGGAGTGCTTGGCTGGACGGCGGGGCCAGCCTGTGGGGCCAGGAAGGGCCACTGGGGCATCCTAGGGCCGAATGATTATAAACAGGCTGCTAAGGCTAGAGATGAGCCGCTGACAACACATCAAGAGAGTGTCAGGGCCTGGGTGGGAGCCAGCACACGCCCCAGCCTGATGCAAGCAAACACAGAGCCCGTCTCTTCTGCCGTCCGTGTGAGCCTGGAACGTTCGAGTTTTGAAAGCACCTTCACCACCATTTGGTGTTTTCAGGTTGGGCGTTATGGACCAAGTGTTTGTGTTTCCCCTAAACTCATATCTTGAAACTCTACCCTGCAATATGATGGTATTTGGAGGTGGGACCTTTGGGAGGTAATTAGGTTGAGATGAAGCCATGAGGGTGGGGCCCCTACAAGAAGATTAGTGCCCTTATAAGAAGAGGAAGAGATGGCATTCCTTCCTCTGTCCACCATGTGAGGGCAGAGGGATAAGGAGGCCATTGGTAAGCCGGGAAGAAAGCCTTGGCCAGACCCCAAACACACCGGCACTCTGATCTCAGACTTTCAGCTTTCAGAATGGTGAGAAATGTCTGCTGCTTAAGCCACCCAGTCTGTGGTATTCTGGGATAGCAGTGTGAGCTGTCTGAGGTGACCGGAAGGTGTGGCTGGCCAATGGAGGAGGTCTATCTGCTCCAGGTCACGCAGCCCTGGTTTTCCAGGGAGACGCAGCTCTGATTTCTGCCCTGGATCCAGCCATGCCTGAAAACCCTAGAGTTGTAGTTTCCCAGTTTTGCTTAAGTCAGTTTGAACTGGATTTCTGTCACTTGCATCCGAAAGAGTTCTGACCAAAGCAGTGGTGTGCCCCTATTGTGATAACAACCTCCTGGAGAACCAGCCCTCCCCTGCCACTTTTTTTTTAAATTATGTTAATCACCATACATTGCATCATTAGTTTTATTTTTTATTGTTATGTTAATCACCATACATTACATCATTAGTTTTTGATGTAGTGTTCCATGATTCATTGTTTGCGTATAACACCCAGTGCTCCATGCAGAATGTGCCCTCCTCAATACCCACCACCAGGCTAACCCATCCTCCCACCCCCCTCCCCTCTAGAACCCTGTTTGTTTTTCAGAGTCCATAGTCTCTCATGGTTCGTCTCCCCCTCCGACTTCCCCCCCTTCCTTCTTCCCCTCCTGCTATCTTCTTCTTCTTCTTCTTCTTTTTTTTTTTAACATATAATGTATTATTTGTTTCAGAGGTGCAGATCTATGATTCAACAGTCTTGCACACTTCACAGCACTCACCATAGCACATACCCTCCCCAGTGTCTATCACCCAGTCACCCCATCCCTCCCACCCCCCACCCCCCACTCCAGCAACCCTCAGTTTGTTTCCTACAATTAAGAATTCCTCATATCAGTGAGGTCATATGATACATGTCTTTCTCTGATTGACTTATTTCGCTCAGCATAATACCCTCCAGTTCCATCCACATCGTTGCAAATGGCAAGATTTCATTCTTTTTGATGGCTGCATAATATTCCATTGTGTATATATGCCACATCTTCTTTATCCATTCATCTGTCGATGGACATCTCAGCTCTTTCCACAGTTTGGCTATTGTGGACATTGCTGCTATAAACATCGGGGTGCAATACCCCTTCGGATCCCTACATTTGTATCTTTGGGGTAAATACCCAGTAGTGCAATTGCTGGATCATAGGGTAGCTCTATTTTCAACTTTTTGAAGAACCTCCATCCTGTTTTCCAGAGTGGCTGCACCAGCTTGCATTCCCACCAACAGTGTAGGATGGTTCCCCTTTCTCTGCAACCCTGCCAACATCTGTCATTTCCTGACTTGTTAATTTTAGCCATTCTGACTGGTGTGAGGTGATATCTCATTGAGGTTTTGATTTGGATTTCCCTGATGCTGAGCGATGTTGAGCACTTTTTCATGTGTCTGTTGGCTATTTGGATGTCTTCTTTGGAAAAATGTCTGTTCATGTCTTCTGCCCATTTCTTGATTGGATCATTTGTTCTTTGGGTGTTGAGTTTGATAAGTTCTTTATATATTTTGGATACTAGCCCTTTATCTGATATGTCATTTGCAAATATCTTTTCCCATTCTGTCTTCTGGTTTTGTTGACTGTTTCTTTTGCTGTGCAAAAGCTTTTTATCTTGATGAGGTCCCAATAGTTCATTTTTGCCCTTGCTTCCCTTGCCTTTGGCAATGTTTCTAGGAAGAAGTTGCTGCAGCTGAGGTTGAAGAGGTTGCTGCCTGTGTTCTCCTTTAGGGTGTTGATGGACTCCTGTCTCACATTTAGGATTCCCCTGCCAATTTGAGGCTCTCCCCTCCCCCAAGTTGAATACCTGTTCCATGTGGCACCACGTCCTCATTCCATAGGGACATCCTACAGTAGACACCTGCATGTGGGGCTGAGCAATAGGAGGCTGAGGAGAAAGCCATGGAGAATCACTGAAGGGGATTTTTGGTTTGTTTGGTGGTTTATGATTTGCTTTGTTTTTAAAAATTATCACTGTATTTATTATTGACTCAAGTCTTTTTTCATTTTACAATGTTTATTATTATTTGCTTTATTTATTTATTTAGTTGTAGACAGGCAGATGACAGGACCATACCTATATTTTCCACCCCGAGGGTTGGGGCAGAGGTGAGCTGGAGGGGCTCCCGGGCAGGTGAGCTCCTGAACTCAGGAAGAGGCAGGGCAATGGATTCAAGAGAAGTAGAAATCTTCAAGAGTCCTCACATATTGACTTGAAGGGTTGGGGTGGGGGAGATAGAGTCAAGGAGGACTCCTGTTGTTTTGGCTGCAGCACGTGGGTGGAGAGTGGAGAACCACTGAGTTGGAGCAAGAGTTGAAAGGGACCAGCCCCTGGGAGGACCCAGTCCAGGCCTGGGCCCTTGCAGCTCCCTCCCCTTATTGGTAATCTCTTGCTCTATCTACATGTTTGCTTTATTTATTTATTTATTTTAAAGGTTTTATTTATTTGAGACAGAGAGAGAGAGAGAGAGAGTGAGCACAAGCAAGGGGAGCGGCAGGTAGGTAGAGGGAGAGGGACATGCAGGCTCCCTGCAGGGAGCCTGACACGGGGCTCAATCCCAGGACCCTGGAATCATGCCCTGAGCTGAAGCTACCCAGGCGCCCCTACATGTTTGATTTTGAAGGACATTTTCCCTCCATGCTTTGAAGTCACTTAATTCATTAATTCTTCATCATTTATATCCTATTTCATTATGTTATAATCCTTACAGTTATTAATTTACATTTCATTTCCTGCAATGAGAAAAAAACCCCAAACTTTACCCATGAAAAATGTTATTGTTGTAAATATTAATACAAGTCACAAATGATCAACCATCCCAAGCCCATTGCACAGAGCTACAGCTCCCTTCGTCTGAGGCTGGGAAGATTGGGGTAATTACCAAAAGCAAGAGCTCTGCATGCCCTGAGGGCTGAACATGGCAGAACCAGTCACCAGCCCTGAGATAATATTAAAAGAGGGAGAGAAAACAGCACTTACAGACAGCCAGCCCACTCTTCCCCTAGTGTCCCTTCTGGCCGAGACCCCACACTGTCCGCACCTGAGCCTCTCAGAAGCTAAAGAGGGACAGATGGCTGTCTCCATGACCCGCTGGGGTGGAGGGGAGAGCCTGTGCTCAAGAGGACAGAGGAGGGGAAAAGCCGAGATGAGGTGAGGTGGCCCCAGGAGGAAAGGATGGGGGGCGGGGAGCTGCTGCATATGGGCTCCAGCCCCAAGCTCCTCAGTCCCTTCTTTCCTGGCCCAGAACTGGACTTGTGCTTTCTGCCCTTTTAATGAAAACCATGCTGCAAAGAGTAATTTCTCTGCCTCAGAGACGAGAGATAACCAATACTCCTCACTCCCCAAGGAGATGCCTGAACGTGTAGGTCTGGTAGGGAACACCTGTCACTCCTGGAGGAGTTTTGTGGCCCTGTAAGAAGGGCTGGAGCGAGGGGCGCCTGGGTGGCTCAGTCGGTTAAGCATCCGCCTTTGGCTCAGGTCATGATCTCAGGGTCCTGGGATCGAGCCCCGCATCGGGCTCCCTGCTCAGCGGGGAGCCTGCTTCTCCCTCTCCTTCTGCTGCTCCCGCTGCTTGTGTGCTCTCTCCTGCTGTCTCTCTCTCTGACAAATACATAAATAAAATCTTAAAGAAAAAAAAAAACAACCAACTTTAAAAAGAAGGGCGGGAGCGAGCCAGGGGTGGTTGAGTCAAAGCTCTGCTCGCTGTGGCCCAGTGCCGTGCAGGGAGGTGAAGACTGTGAGTGCATGCCTACTGTAAGCCCGTGACCCTGGCTCTGCTCCAGAACGTATCTGGGTCCCAGCTCTAATCACTGACTGGCCCCTGCCTGCACCCGACCCCAGGATGTGCCCCAACTCTGGCTACAGACCTATCTGGACCCTACCTCCGATGAAGCCCATACCCTGGCTCCTTCCTCCTGCTTCAGTTACTGGTTCCAGACAGAGTCCCCAGTTCCACTCACTTTTCCCCGGCGTAGCCTCAGCCTTGGTGGTGCACATGGATCTCCTCTGCCACGCACAACAAGCTCACAGGCTGATCAGACAGGGGCAGTGGCTGTTGGAAATCCCTCCCGGGACCCCTCTCCCCCATGCTGGTAGCACCAACCCCTCTTCCTCTACAAAGCCTTCTCCAGTCAGTCCCGCCCTCGTGGACTTGTCCCGCCATGGGCAACCTGAGGGCCGGTCCCCCCGGACTTTCCGATTCTGTCTGGTTGTCTTGCTAATATTAACAGCATGAGCCATTGCCAGTTAGGACCCAATAGGCACCCAGCCACTGTGCTGAATTCTTCACAGGCCTTAGCCTCTCATGTGCAAGAGCTCAGGAGATTGAGACTACGTCATGCCCATTGCACAGAGGGGACAACAGGCTCAGGGATGCAAAGGAAGTTGATAAAAATACGCAACAAGTAAACCACAAATGTAGGGTTTGAACCAGGTGCTCTAGTCCTTTCTTTTCTTTTAACCCCCCCCCCCCCCGCTTTTTGGGGGAAGGCGTTAACCCCACAGAAAAGTTGGAAGAACTGTGCGCTCCTTTAATAGCTTGCCGTACCCACTCCATTTCACTCCCTTTATATAGATATACCATTTGCTTTTGCCAAATCATCCAGAAAAGGGCTGGGACATTCATGACACTTGACTCCTGGATGCATGTGTCTCTCAAGAACATGGATTTAATTCAGAGTCTCACTGTGCATTTAGCTGCGAGATTCTGCAGTCAGAAAGTCGGCTCTCTGCAGAGTCTAGACGGTGTGTCTGCATTAGGTCTCAGAGTCTGAATTTGTCCCACCACTTCCTTTGGGCTAGATCCAAGTCGACGTGTCAGGAACAGTAACCGCGAACGTACCTTCCACCACCCACAGGCAGGGGGCGCGCGCGAGGGGCCGAACCGCCGTGGGGAGGTGCAGCCTCCCGGTAGGGCGAGCTCGCTGTTCTCTCTCTCGGTGAAGGGCTCTGGAGTGCCCGCTGAGGTTGCGTGACCTCCCTGCTCCCCGCCATAGCCTTATTCCCACTAGTTTTAGCTTCTTTTCCTGATTCTTAACTGACCCACATTTCTAGTTCTGTCGTCTCTTCTACATTTATTAGTTGGCATTCTCTGATGAGAGATTTTTCTTGTTTTCTTGTCTTTCTTCTTTCCCTGGCCCTCTTTTTGGGAGTATCATTGTGGACTCATGGATTTTTTTTCTCTGTTAAATGTGCTAGAATCTCCACAATTATCATTCTTCTTCTTTTCTTTTCTTTTCTTTCTTTCTTCTTCTTCTTTTTTTAGTAATCTCTCTGCCCAACATGGGGCTCAAACTCCTGACCTTGAGATCAAGAGTTGCATGTTCTACCGACTGAGCCAGTCACGTATCCCACTGTTACCCTTTTTGATGCTAAATTTGTCCCAAATCTGTCCAGTGGGATCCTTTTTAGATAGGTTTTTGTGTCTTTGAAACATGACCCCATTAAGTCTTTGATCAGTCCCTTGCTTTCTGGTCCAAGACCTTCCAGATTCGCTTTGTACTTTCTCTGCTCTAGAACTAGAATCAGCTGTCTTTCCAAGAAGTCCTAGTTTTTTCCCCTTTGGTCTCCTCACAGGCTGGACATAGAGAATATACCTATTTCTTGTAGGATGGGCCTCTCAGAGAGATCTGTAATGTAGTAGTCACTATTTGAAGGTGGTATCTCTGGTGATGGTGGTTGTGCCAAATGGAGGTGACCTTTGGGCAGTAACAAATCACCAACCAGAATGCTCAGCATGGGCTCAGGTCCCCACAAAGCCAAGGTACTGAGTGGGCTGAGCAGTGCCCCCCAGAAGGTATGTCCATATTCATATTCTCGAACCTGTGAATGTGACCTTATTTGGAAAACAGGATCTTTGCAGATGGAATTAAGGATCTTATGAGGAGAGCATCTGGACAACCCTGGTCCTAAATCCAATGGCAACTGCCCTTATCGGAGGGAAGAAAGGTGCAGACATAGAGGAGAGGGCCTTGTGAGGAGGGAGCCAGAGATTAGTGTCTGCAGCTGCAAGACACAGGAGCTGGAAGGGACAAGGAGTTCTCTCCTAGAGCCTTCCGAGGGAGCCTGGCCCTGTCAACACCTTGATTTTGGACTTCTGGACTCCAGGACTGTGAGAGAACAAACTTCTGTTGTTTTAAGCCATCCAGTTTGTAGTGCTTTGGGGAGGCAGAACCAAGAAAGTCACCTAAGCACCAAGAAAAAAATTTGCTCATAAAAGCATCTAGGTAGTCAACATGGAGGAAATAAAAATGGTGTTCGACTGCCTTACACTTCCAGTATAGTATTGTTTTTAATCTGAAATCACTGCTTGGATCCT
Source organism: Neomonachus schauinslandi (assembly GCF_002201575.2). NCBI lineage: Eukaryota > Metazoa > Chordata > Mammalia > Carnivora > Phocidae > Neomonachus > Neomonachus schauinslandi. The sequence goes on along the minus strand of NC_058409.1, from coordinate 25,436,791 downwards.
CTAAGGTCTTTTTTTTTTTTTTTTTTTAAGATTTTATTTATTTGACAGAGAGAGACACAGCCAGAGAGGGAACACGAGCAGGGGGAGTGGGAGAGAGAGAAGCAGGCTTCCCGCTGCGCAGGGAGCCCGATGTGGGGCTCAATCCCAGGGCCCTGGGACCATGACCTGAGCCGAAGGCAGACGCTTAACGACTAAGCCACCCCGGCACCCCTCCTCTGAGGTCTTGACCCAGTTCTGACCCCCTTGTTCCTGGCCCCTGGTGTGGTGGCCGTGGCTCTGGTATTTGCTAGAGTCTGCAGAATGGCTGACACAGCCCCCCACCCCCAGATGGAGGGGTCACCCGCTCTGAGCCCTGTGCCCAGGCATCTGAGGGGTCGCCTCCATCAGGGGGCTGCCGCCCTAACGTGACAGCCGTCCCCAGGGCACAAGGGCCCCTGGTGACTGATTGCACCCCCCATTCCCTGGTCTGTGCGCACAAGGCCACATAACTGGAGAGGCAACACAGAAGGATGAGGGTCTGGTGGACAGAACTAAGGTCAGTGTGCTGATCTGGAGCCGTTGGGAGCAGCCCCCACAGCACAGGCTTGGGGTCCAAACTGCAAAGCTTGGTGGGGGCCGTTGGGTGGGAAGGCATCTGGCGGAAAGCTGGTGTGGCGGAACACGTGGGTCAGAGCACCTGATCTGGTGAGGGGTCTGCTGGAGGGTGTGGCACCAGGCCTTAAAGGGTCGAGAAGGTAGGCTTGTGGCCAGCCTACTCTGATGACCATTTGGTCTGACTCAGGGGATGATGGATCCTGTGAGCACAGTGCTCTCAGAAGAGCCAAAGCTGATCTCAGGTCGAGTTGTGTGTGACCTCAGGCTTTGCTGAGTGTTTTTGTCCCCTGAGTGATTTGGGGCTTTTGAGTAGGTGGGTCTTCAAAGCTGAACCAGGCCAGGGCACCTATGTGGGGCCTCGGGGTCTGGGTCGTGGGTGTGAGTGGACTCCAGAGGAGAGTTTCCTGCAGAAGCCCCCATCCCCCATCCCTGGGGCACGCAGAACCTCGGCCTTTAGACTAGAGGAGGGAAGGGGGGAAAGGACCTTGGGCCCAAGCCCAGCCCTCCCGGTCTGAAATAGTGACACTGCTCAGACCCGCCTGATCTCCACTAACGGCCAAAGAGAACCATAAATTCCGATTAGGGAAAGACGTTGGTTGGCAATGACATACAAAAAAGTTTGTGATTAGTGAACTGTAAAAGCTAACATGACATGCTCGTAATTGGGATGTATTTACTGCGTGAAAAATGCCACGTTGCCATTGGGACAAAGTGACTTTGAGGCAACTTTCTAAAGGTGGCTGACACAACTTCCCTCTTTTGCTTACCAAACAGCAGTGACCGTTATTGATGGTGCTTTTCATTTTTATTTTTATTTTTTTTAAAGATTTTATTTATTTATTTGAGAGAGAGAGAACAAGAGACAGAGAGCACAAGAGGGAAGAGGGCAGAGGGAGAAGCAGACCCCCTGCCAAGCAGGGAGCCCGATGCGGGACTCGATCCCGGGACTCCAGGATCCTGACCTGAGCCGAAGGCAGTCGCTTAACCAACTGAGCCACCCAGGTGCCCTTGATGGTGCTTTTCAAACAGCAGCTACAGAGAGAGAGGGGCTGTGATTTCTTGTCAGAACTGCTTTATGGTGTCGTATTTTCTGGGTGTTTAAGAAGCCCTGTTCATTTGTGGCATTATCCCAGGTGATTTATGGACCCTCAAAAAGCTTACTTCATTTCACTGTTTTAGACATTTTGCTTTTTTACAACAAACCTTCTTCCAATATAATCAATGGAGGTTTCTCCATCTGGCCTGGGAGGGGAGTGCCGTGTGGGTTTATAGCAAAATCAATACGAGGATAAATGGACAGCAAAGGAAGTCCACTGTCAGGGTAGAAAGAGGTTTGTAAGTGTCTGGCCCAGAGCAGAGCCATCGGCAGGGGCTGATCCGGAGGATGGCCCTGCTGAATGTGGTGGCGGGGTGTTCTCCTCACTGACTTGCCCTGATAGGTTGACAACAGCCAAGCGGTGGGGAGAGGGCTCAGCCACACTTTAATTAAGTAAGTTTGTTTATAAGCAGCCCCTCTGCAAGTCTCATTAATGTTGGATGCTGTTTGAATCTGTTTTCTAATTAAAGTAAAAAATTATTCCCAAACATATCATTGTTCGAATGTTTGCTTTCTAGGGGATGAGAAAGCAGAGGAGCAGCTCACAGCTGGGTCTGATGTCTCCTGAAGGAGACCTCACAGCCGCAGGGGCCCTTGGAGGAGATCCAGCCATGCATGCTCATCCTCACCACCCCCCCCTCCCCCAAGTCAATGCCAGGGAAGTCCCTGTATTTTCTCTGGAGACCTGGAGGGGTACCACCACATCAGGCCACTGCTTCTGGGGGCGGGGGGCATAGAGGTGGAGTAATGTATGGGGCACCCAGATGGGACCACCGTGAGGTATATGAGGTCATTTAAGACAAGTAAGAGTTTGCTTTTATTGGAGAAGGAAAACTTACAGGCCTCTTGAGCCCCCTTGGAGGAACACAGTAAATATTGAATTAATGAGCAAACAAAGGATGTTCGGGCTGGAAATAAAATCCAGTTCCAGGCAGAATGGACACACATGTAGGGGATACCTCTCCCCCTTGGGCAGCCTCATGGTGCAGATAGTCGCTCACTGTCCCACCGGCTTGTCTTACGTTCATCCACTCATGCATTCACTCACTGAGCACCTGGGATGGGGCAGGGCTTACCCAGAGCCCCACGGACACAGTGGTGTCTAGGACAGGTAGGCTCTTGCTCTCATGGAGCTCACGGTCTTGGGCACGAGTAGATTCTGAAGAAGCGAGTACAGAAACAAACATGTAACTACCAACAAGAAGCATCGTGAAGAGCCCAGTTAGCTCCCCAGTCCCCTCAAGCATTCCCACCACCCTCTGGCAAGAGAGACCAGTCCTATTCTTAGTGCTTGATGGATTTGGTTCTGGCTCCTGGCAGGCTATGCTTTCTCTGAGACTTGTTCATTTCCCTCAGCCTTTTGCTTATGAGGGAGAACAGTGCCCTTGCCAGAGCAGGTTGAAGAAATCACCACGGTGTGTTTATTTGTTATTTAAACTTTATATTATAAAAAACATATATATACAGAAAAGTAGAGGGAATAGTATAGTATATAGTATATATTATATTTATAGTATAATGTATATTATAGCAGTATACAGACACCCTTATGCCTACCACCTATCTTTAGCTACTGTTTACATTACGACATATTTACATCTTCTCTGTCTTGTATCTGAAGTATTTAAAAATAAGTTACAGACACCATTACATTTCACCCATAACCATTTCAGTATGCACCTCCAAAAAATAAGGTAATACTCATCCATAATCATAATGCCATTGTATCAGTCAGGATTCTCTAGAGAAACAGAACGAACAGGATGTATGTAGATACATAGAATGAGACTGATCGTAAGGAGTTGGCTCATGCAGTTACGGAGGTTGAGAATCCCAAGATTTGCAGCTGGCACATGCAGGAGAGCTGATGGTATAGTTCCAGTCTGAAAGCCAGCAGGTTCAAGACTGAGGAGGAGCCAGCATTTCCACCCAGTGTTTTCAATCAGGCAGGAAGCAGGAGGGTCAGTCCTTTCAGTGTATCCCGTCCTCCAACTGACCAGACACGGCCCACTCCAGTGTGGGAGAGGGCAATGTGCTTTACTCTATTCAAATGTTAATCTCACCCCAGAAACCGTCACAGACACAGAATAATATTTGAGCAAATGTCTGGGCACCCCATGGCCCAGTGAAGTTGACATATAAAAGTAACCATCGCAGCCATTATCGTGCCTCACAGAGTCCCCTGATCTCATACCCTGTCTGTATTCAGAGTTCCCCAAACATCCTTCAGACGAGTGTCCAGCCAAAGGCCAAGCATTGAATTGGGTTGTTGCCCATGACCTTTTGAAAAGCCCAGAGCCAGGGTCAAGGACTCCTCCAGGCTTGTGGGGGAAGACGTGTGGGTGTGGAATTTGGCTGTGGGTCTGAGAAGATAATTGTTTATTACCAAGCACAAGCACAAGTGAAGCATCATAACACTCAGGGCTGTATCCCCGGCAATTTATGGGCCTCAGTCATGGAGCACTTATGTCTCTAAGTGCTTTACATCGTTAATTAGACACACCTGGGAACCCCAGCAAGGGCGAGTCAGCACGACCGGGGTTACCTCCAGCACAGCAGGAGAAGCGGAGCTGTCCAGTGAAGGCCACCAAGCAGGTCTGGGCCTGAGTGTGGAGCAGAAGTCCCAAGAAAAGAGCGTGGGACTCCTCTCTGAGGATCGAAGCCAAAGCCCAGCAGCCAGCCTTGGTCCAGCATTCCCAGACCCAGGATGGATTTGGCCTCCTTCCCTGGAGGAAAGGTTGACAGACCGGCAGCTGCTGGTCCTACGCACCCAGGGGCACGCACTGGTTCCCACTGCAGGTCAGGAGTGGGGACTCCGTCTCGGAGCATGCTCCGGCTGGGGCCAGTGGCACTCTGGCTCTAGAAGGCCCTCAGGCCCATCTCTGAAGAGCACTTCTGAGTGCTCCTGATTGGGATTCACAGCCAGCTAGCTGCCTTGGCTCCCCCTGCCACATTAGTTTTCAAAGCGATGACCCAGTGAAGCAATTACTATTCCACTTGGGATGAAGATCTCCGCAGCCTGCAGCCAAGCATTGCCTCTGAAGCATCTGTTACTCTCCTTTCTCAAGACCTTCTCCATCTTCATGGCTACTCAGGTCTCCAAAGGCTCCAACAGCAAGACCGAGGCCCCCTCTGCGTGGACACTTCCTAAGGAAGGGATTTCACATTATCCAAGAGATTTTGTGAAGGAGCATTCGGTTTCACCCATGCCGTTTGCATTCTGGGTGCTTTTCTCCCCTTGGAGAACAAACTCAATTAAAATTTACATTTTATTTAGAGACACATTACGACTACAGTTTAGAAAGTTTAATTGTGGAAGAGTGGTGCCACGATGCCTGGCCAGGCCTCGTTTGTCTCTGAAATGACTGCTTGCTCCATCATACCCTCCAGCACAAACAATTCTGGAGCAGAAGGAAATCGGATGGAGGAGCCCGAACGGTGCTTCTGCAGGCTGAAGGGGCGGGGACCATCCTCGGTGGTGGAGATGCAGTCCTAGCCTGGAACTTCGGAGGCTGGGGATGTCAGGCTTCTTAGCTGCGGGAAGAAGATGGGACCTTGCACTTGGAAACAAGCGAGGGGCCAGGGACACGGACTTTCTCATGAGGCTTTCCGCTCCTTCCCCCACCTTTCCCCTGAAGCGGCCCTCCGAGGGGCTCAGCTGGTTCCGGCTCAAACAGTCCCTCCTGGGTGCTCCACATCCGGCTGGAGGACCTGGGAACAGTGGTGCCGGCTGCACCGTTCTGTATCCTGATAGTCACAGGAAGGGCTGCTTCCAGAATGCTGTATGCTCTGTGACTCCGCGGCCTCAGCCGGATCTGGATGAATACAGACCAGCCAGGACACGGGGTGACAGAGTCCTCGCTCCCCCTTGGCTGGGGTGTACGTGCAGATATTCTTATAAAATTATAAATGCTTGTGTCTCCAGGTTGCTTTGCTGGGGAAGGGGGTCCATGAAGGACTTTTCTCTGGCTCCCAGCTGCCCCGCCCCAGCCTCCCCCCTACCCAGTGCCTGCCAAGTGGGATGCAGTGGGCACCCAAGCTTACAGGCAAATCCCAAGCCCTGCACTTAGGATACTACCTAACATACCCCCCCCACCGCCCCCCACGCCACGCCCCGAGGGCCCAGCTTCAGAGCTGTCAAGACAATGAAGTGTTTTTGAATACCCGTGCTCAGTGTCCCTGCCGGAGGACTCCGATCTGCGCTCTCCCAAATCAGAAGCAGGAGCCACGAGCTGCGAGACTGTCATCACATTTTGTTATTCTCTGCTGCATTTACATAACATTCCTGCAAAGTGCTTTATAATCATTTCATTAGTCATTCATTTGCTTAATTGCATAGCCTTCAATTCAGTTAGAAAATCTGCTTTCAAATTCAAGTTTCCACGACCACAAGTTTTAATTCAGAAAAACTTTTTTTTTTTTTAAGAAGGTGGAAACATTTCCAAATTTTGAGCCCCATCCCACCAGCAGTGACTGGTTCTGGAGTACAGAGTGAGACATTTAAATGTGGTGGCCATGGTGGCCTGCTTCTAAGATTTAATTTAGAATGGCCAAGGGGCGCCTGCTCAGGTTATGATCTCAAGCTCCTGGGATTGAGTCCCGCCTCGGGCTCCTTGATCAGCGGGAGCCTGCTTTTCCCTCTCCGTCTGCCTGCCGTACTCCCCCTGCTTGTGCTCTTACTCTCTGTCAAGTAACTAAATAAAATCTTAAACAACAACAACAACAACAAACAATGGCCGAGAAACCCTGCCCACCACCTGGAAACTGCAGGAGCACCAGCTTGGCGCGAATGCGGCAGTCAGAAAGAGTTCCACTGCTAAAGAAGGCTCACAGGACCCACAAGAATCTAGCTCACTGCAGGGCCTGGATACAACACAGCAATAGCATTAGAAAAAGGAGATGTATCACTGCTGGAGGCTGCTTCGCTGCGACAGGCACCATCGTCTGGAGAGTCCAGGCTTCCACTCGTGCTCTTTGTGAGAGGCCATTCTGGATACACTTTATCTCTTGGACCAGGAATCTTCAGCGCGTGTACAGAACACTTCAGAACTGGGAGGTCCGAAGAGGAGCCTTGGTCAGGCCTTTTTTTTTTTTTTAAAGATTTTATTTATTTATTTGACAGAAAGAGACACAGCGAGAGAGGGAACACAAGCAGGGGAGTGGGAGAGGGAGAAGCAGGCTTCCCGCCGAGCAGGGAGCCTGATGCGGGGCTCGATCCCAGGACCCTGGGATCATGACCCGAGCCGAAGGCAGACGCTTAACGACTGAGCCACCCAGGCGCCCCTTGGTCAGGCCTTCTTAACTCCTGCTGGTCACGTAGGCATTTTTCCTGCTGTGGTACTGGCCTCATGGTGGAGACTTTGGGGGGGTGGGGGCTCATCGAGACCAGGTGCAAATCATCAATCCTGGTGTTATCAATAAATGATGCTGTCAAGCAGGTACAGAGTGCCCTGAAACTCCTCTGACCCATGGTTGCAAGGCAACGCTATTAATCAGCGAGTTTTCTGCGCTGATTGCGGGGTCGGCACCATGTAGGTATATTTCTTATTTCAGGAACGTAGCCCAGGCCAATTCTAGGCTTGTTGGGAGCAAGCCTGTCAGCAGCTCAGGGAGCATGGGTGACCAACAGTGGAGAGGGCATAGGACTGATTTACCTTGCCGGTGTGAGCCTGACCGTGGCCGCAGGCTGCAGCCTCTCTCCCCTCCCATCCAGTCTCCATTTGCCACGGAAACCCCACTTTGAGCATGCAAATTTGCTCATGTCCCTACTCGGTTGCCACCCTTTCAGCGAGCCCTTCTGTGCATGCCCTATATTAAATTCCACCCCTCCCACACGCTCCCTATTCCATTTCCCTGCTTTATGTCTTTTCTTTTATGTGTAACAAACATATCTTGCTTTTTGTCGTCCATCCCACTAGAGTGTAGGTGCCATGAAGCAGGGGTTTTATCTGTGTGATCTCTGTGTCCCTGTGCTTAAGTGAGCGAGTGCCTGGCATGTGCAGAGCGAATGTCTCTGCTTGCTGCCTGAAACCGATCTTCGTGCCCCTGGTTTTCAGAACCCTAGCCTGGGCCCTCTCAAGCTGGGCCCAAACCACCTTTTTGGTCTTTTTTCCCATTGCTTTCTCCATCCCACCCAACATGTACTTGCCATTTGCCAACAGCTTCCTGGTCCTTTTTTTTTTTTTTTTTAAGATTTTATTTATTTATTTGACAGAGAGAGACACACAGAGAGAGGGAACACAAGCAGGGGCAGTGGGAGAGGGAGAAGCAGGCTCCCCGCGGAGCAGGGAGCCCGATGCGGGGCTCGATCCCAGGACCCTGGGATCATGACCTGAGCCGAAGGCAGACGCTTAACCACTGAGCCACCCAGGCGCCCCACTTCCTGGTCCTTTTACACCTTTCCACCCCTCACCTCACACATGCTGTTCCCCTGCCTGGAATTCCCTCCCCTTGCCCCCTTCCCTGTCACCTCCGGCACCTACTGCCCCAACCCCACTCCCCCCAGCTCCTATCCATCCTTCAAGGCCCAGTTGGAATGTCACTTCCTCCCAAATGCCACCCCACCCTGCTTCCCCAGGGCATGCCCACAGTCAGAGCCCTCTGTGCTTGCCCTGCAGCCCAGCCCTGCTCCGTGGCCCACTCTTCTGTCTGTGACCACTTGCCCAGTGGACTGTGAGGCGTCGAGGGAGAGGATGAGCTAGGTTTTGCAGGTGCTGTGATGGCCACCACCATCAATTGCATCAGGTGCTGGGCATTGGGCTGAGTGCTTGACGTGGATGAGCTCGTTTGATTTGCCCATCTCCTCACGAGGTAGGGATGTGACTAACCCCATTTAATGGAGGAGCACACTGAGGCTCAGGGAGGCCAAGAACCCTACCAAATATCACACAGTAAGTAGTGGAGCCAAAAGTCAGAGCCAGAGCCAAAAACCCGGACTCCTAACCACTCTTCTCCCACCCCTTGCCCCCTAGCTTGATTATGTTCTCCAGCGCCATGCTGTCGGGGGAAAAACACCACCTCTCCACACCTCTGGGTTCCCCCCGCTGACAGCTTCTGAGCTGTCGCCCCAGCCCTTGCTGTACTTGGCTGAGAGATTTGGGAGCGGAAGTGGGTGTGCATGCCCTGCCCTGTCCATTCTCATGGTCTTGGGAGCACGTCCTCCTGTCTTCTCTCAGCGCTGTGGCAGTGTCCCCTCCTGGCACGCTGGGAAAGCCGACCCCATTTGGAGGCAGAGTATGAGAAGCCACTTGCCTTCAGATACATGTCATGGTCCTCCAGTCTGTTTAGAAATAAAGGTGACTTTTTGGTTTTCCTCTTAGTATTTCATACATCAATTGGTTCACACAGACAAGGGGGGCAGTTACCTACTGCGTCTTTGAACGTGGACATCATTAAACATTCCCTGAATGAACTAAGGTGGGAGAAGAGAGTGTGAGGAGCAGAAGGCTCAGGGGACAGGGGGCGCTGGGCAGCAGGGAGGGTGCATCAGCGTCTCTACAAACCTAAGGAGAGAGCCCTGGGACAAAGGAGAAGCTGCAGTAAGGTTCTGGGCTTTGCTCCTGAGCCCCAGGTGAGCCCATGCTGGGGCTGAGAGGGCGGCCGTGGGAGCAGGTGGTCATTTCAGGGCAGCTTCACATGGCGTTCTGAAGACAACCTCAGGCCTCTCCCATGGGCCCGGCCTCTATCTGCCCAGCGTATTGCTGGTGGCCGTGGCCAGCCTGCAGGGGCGCATGAGGCTGTGGCCTTAGGGGTGGAAAGAAGTGCTCTGGGCCCCCCATGTGCATGCCTTGCTGCCTTCCAGCTGGCTCACTGGCCCGGTACTCCCGGCCACTCCAGCCTGTGGGGCAGTTTGGAGCTCCCATGATAGCATCTTGCCTCAAGGCCCCCTGGTCTACCCCGAGCGCAGGCTGTCTAATCCCCCTGCCTGGCTGCACATGGCTGGACCGTACTGGGAGGCTTGGAGCCACATGGAGCCCTGAGCCGGCAGCCTGAGCTGAGGATGCTTCCCTGAGCGGGCAGGGCTGCTCACAGCTGGGCCCTCCAGGGCTGGGAGGCCATCCCCTCTGCCAGGTTTTCCTTCTGAGTCTGGGTGCTCTGCCTCTGGGGCTTTGTAGGTAGAAGAATACAGAGGCTCAGGGGCTTCCCTGGCTCAGCCAGAGCCCCCAAACTCCCCCTCTTCCCTCAAAGAATATCCTCCAACTTTTAGTAAGGCTAATGGTGTACAAAGTACTTTACCTGTGGCACCTAATTTCATCCCCACGAGCCTTCGTTCTCCGATTATGGCTGGGGGCTGAGGTCCATAGCCAGTGCTGCTCTCTGGAGCTCCTGCTTCCCTCTCCCAGCCCAGAAGGGCCACAAGTTGCCGTGCGCTTTGTGAGGACTGCCTCAGGCCCATTTTACTTTCATGCCGACCATCACTTGCAGTGAGTCTACACCAGCAAGGCTGGGCCCGTGGTGCGATCCCATTCCCCAGGTGAGAATTCACCTTGTAGAAAAAGTCAAAGCACCTTCCTTTTTTTTTTTTAAAGATTTTATTTATTTATTTGACAGAGAGAGACACAGCGAGAGAGGGAACACAAGCAGGGGGAATAGGAGAGGGAGAAGCAGGCTTCCCCGTGGAGCAGGGAGCCCGATGCGGGGCTCGATCTCAGGACCCTGGGATCATGACCTGAGCCGAAGGCAGACGCTTAACGACTGAGCCACCCAGGCGCCCCCAAAGCACCTTCCTTAACTTTTCAAAGCGGTTTCACCTTTGGCATATCACTGAGGTCACCTGGCAACCCCTTTAGCAGGTGTTGGTGCTTCCGTTTTTGCAGGTGAGGGATCCGAGACCCAGGAAGCACGCAGAGCCCATGGTGGGAGCCCGGTTCCCGAGGGTGGGTGCTTCTCCCCCTGCACCCTCCTGCCCTCTGCTGTGGTGTGATATGTGGGGCCCAGGGGTGTCTGCCCGTGGAACGTCCTGACCAGGACTGAGCCTACTAGGCCTCCATTCCTTTTCTGAGTGGTTGATGTCTGCTCCTTGTGGGATCCCTGATCTTTAAACTGTCACTCTGCACCTCCCGCTATAGGCTGCTGAGCTGGGAGAGGCCAGAAAGTGTGCGTCGTAGCCCTTGGGGGTACCTGGGATCTACCAGGGCAAATATTTGCCACTGAGACAGAAAATCCTTGACATTTCAGTGGCTTAAATGAGCAATGGCTTAAAGTTTATTTCTTACTCATGCCTAGTCCGGTAGGGGTGACCTTGGCCAGGCAGCTGATTTAGTGACTCGGGGATCCAGGCTCCCTCCATGTCATGACTGGGCTGACTTAATTGACCCACAGTCACCAAGTGGCCATCTCTAACTGCAGGCAGAAGGGAAAGCTGCAGGGTGACTCTCCCATGAGTCAGGCTTGGAAGGGGCACACATCTCTTGTGCCCACATTCCATTGCTCAGGACGCAGATGCATGGCCACATCTGACCACGGGGGAGCTGAGAAATGCCGCTTAGCCGAAGGCTCAGGACAGGTGGAACACAAGTTTTGGTGAGTGTATAGTGCTCTGCCGTAGGGCCTGGCTTGGCTCTGTGGGGGCCCTTGTAGTCTCAGAGCACTGACGAGCCTTCCTGCGCCTTCCTGGGGCATCTCTCAGGTGTGAGCCCCTGGCTGATTGCCTGGTGAGTACAGAATCAGGGACCCTGAGTGGTGAATGCTGCGGTCGGGCTGGGCTCTGAATGATATACAGGTGGACCCAGGTGAGGCCTTGCACCCATCACGGCTCCAATACTTAATTAAGTCCAGCCTGCCTGCCAGAGTTGTCAGAAGAGTAAGTAAAGGTCTCCAGAAAAGATGAAGGGAGGAGGCAGCAGGTGGAGGAAAAGAAGGTAGGTCACAGCTGGGCATGCCCCACAGAAAGGCTGTGGACACCTGGCCCCAAGGATGCCCAGGCAGCCAACATGCACGGCCCTGTCTTCTGTGGCCAGGCCATTCACCCCGAGCCTTCTTCTGTTCACTCTGTCCTGTGCACTCATCCTCCCGGGGGATCTTAACACATTACTGGCATTTGATCCAGCACCATTCTCCTCCAGTTATAAATAAGGTTCATAAATTGAGGCCATGCCCTAGGGGACAGCAATGTTATAAGATCCTCACCTGATGATGTTCAAACCTAGTTACAAAAATATATAGCACCTCTGCACCAGGGACTGAGTGACCTACTTTATACCTCATGGACTGACACCAAATGGATGGGGGCAACGTCTAGGCCCTCATTCTGTTTTGAAATTCCTGATAACCCATTGTCTCTGGCTAATTGCTCTTCTTAAAGCCAGAAGCCCCTCACCAGTGTGGTTTTTTGGGCTTAATACCGCAGTGTGACTAGTTCTGGGTCCACACAGCAAGGGGCTCAAGGATACAAGTTCTCTGGGCATCTGAGCAGAATTCTTGGGTTTCTACCTGTCTCTGCCATGAGGGTGTTGGTCCCCTGGAGTGAGGAATGAGGTCTTCCCAGGCATTTTTTTTTTAATTTATTTTTTTATTCTTATGTTAATCCCCATACATTACATCATTAGTTTTAGGTGAAGTGTTCCATGATTCATTATTTGTGCATAACACCCAGTGCTCCATGCAGAATGTGCCCTCCTCAATACCCACCACCAGGCTAACCCATCCTCCCACCCCCCTCCCCTCTAGAACCCTCAGTTTGTTTTTCAGAGTCCATCGTCTCTCATGGTTCGTCTACCCCTCCGATTTCCCCCGCTTCATTCTTCCCCTCCCGCTACCTTCTTCTTTTTTTTTTTCTTAACATATATTGCATTATTTGTTTCAGAGGTACAGATCTGAGATTCAACAGTCTTGCACAATTCACAGCACTTACCAGAGCACATACCCTCCCCAGTGTCTATCACCCAGTCACCCCATCCCTCCCACCCCACCCCCCACTCCAGCAACCCTGTTTGTTTCCTGCAATTAAGAATTCCTCATATCAATGAGATCATATGATACATGTCTTTCTCTGTTTGACTTATTTCACTCAACATAATACCCTCCAGTTCCATCCACGTCGTTGCAAATGGCAAGATCTCATTCCTTTTGATGGCTGCATAATATTCCATTATATATATATACCACATCTTCTTTATCCATTCATCTGTCGATGGACATCTTGGCTCTTTCCACAGTTTGGCTATTATGGACATTGCTGCTATAAACATCGGGGTGCACGTACCCCTTCGGATCCCTACTTTTGTATCTTTGGGGTAAATACCCAGTAGTGCAATTGCTGGATCATAGGGTAGCTCTATTTTCAACTTTTTGAAGAACCTCCATCCTGTTTTCCAGAGTGGCTGCACCAGCTTGCATTCCCACCAACAGTGTAGGAGGGTTCCCCTTTCTCCGCATCCCCACCAACATCTGTCGTTTCCTGACTTGTTAATTTTAGTCATTCTGACTGGTGTGAGGTGGTATCTCATTGAGGTTTTGATTTGGATTTCCCTGATGCCGAGCGATGTTGAGCACTTTTTCATGTGTCTGTTGGCCATTTGGATGTCTTCTTTGGAAAAATGTCTGTTCATGTCTTCTGCCCATTTCTTGATTGGATTCTTTGTTCTTTGGGTGTTGAGTTTGATGAGTTCTTTATAGATTTTGCATACTAGCCCTTTATCTGATATGTCATTTGCAAATATCTTCTCCCATTCTGTCGGTTGTCTTTTGGTTTTGTTGACTGTTTCCTTTGCTTTGCAAAAGCTTTTTATCTTGATGAAGTCCCAATAGTTCATTTTTGCCCTTGCTTCCTTTGCCTTTGGTGATGTTTCTAGGAAGAAGTTGCTTCGGCTGAGGTCAAAGAGGTTGCTGCCTGTGTTCTCCTTTAGGATTTTGATGGACTCCTGTCTCACATTGAGGTCTTTCAACCATTTGGAGTCTATTTTTGTGTGTGGTGTAAGGAAATGGTCCAGTTTCATTCTTCTGCATGTGGCTATCCAATTTTCCCAACACCATTTGTTGAAGAGACTGTCTTTGTTCCATTGGACATTCTTTCCTGCTTTGTCAAAGATGAATTGACCATAGAGTTGAGGGTCCATTTCTGGGCTCTCTATTCTGTTCCATTGATCTATGTGTCTGTTTTTGTGCCAGTACCATGCTGTCTTGATGATGACAGCTTTGTAGTAGAGCTGGAAGTCCGGAATTGTGATGCCGCCGGCTTTGCTTTTCTTTTTCAACATTCCTCTGGCTATGCGGGGTCTTTTCTGGTTCCATACAAATTTTAGGATTATTTGTTCCATTTCTTTGAAAAAAGTGGATGGTATTTTGATGGGGATTGCATTGAATGTGTAGATTGCTCTAGGTAGCATTGACATCTTCACAATATTTGTTCTTCCAATCCATGAGCATGGAACGTTTTTCCATTTCTTTGTGTCTTCCTCAATTTCTTTTATGAGTATTTTATAGTTTTCTGAGTACAGATCCTTTGTCTCTTTGGTTAGATTTATTCCTAGGTATCTTATGGTTTTGGGTGCAATTGTAAATGGAATCGACTCCTTAATTTCTCTTTCTTCTGTCTTGTTGTTGGTGTATAGGAATGCCACTGACTTCTGTGCATTGATTTTATATCCTGCCACTTTACTGAATTCCTGTATGAGTTCTAGCAGTTTTGGGGTGGAGTCTTTTGGGTTTTCCACATAAAGTATCATATCATCTGCAAAGAGTGAGAGTTTGACTTCTTCTTTGCCCATTTGGATGCCTTTGATTTCTTTTTGTTGTCTGATTGCTGTGGCTAGGACTTCCAATACTATGTTGAATAGCAGTGGTGATAGTGGACATCCCTGCCGCGTTCCTGACCTTAGGGGGAAAGCTCTCAGTTTTTCCCCATTGAGAATGATATTCGCTGTAGGTTTTTCATAGATGGCTTTTATGATATTGAGGTATGTACCCTCTATCCCTATACTCTGAAGAGTTTTGATCAAGAAAGGATGCTATACTTTGTCAAACGCTTTTTCTGCATCTATTGAGAGGATCATATGATTCTTGTTCTTTCTTTTGTTAATGTATTGTATCACATTGATTGATTTGCAGATGTTGAGCCAACCTTGCAGCCCAGGGATAAATCCCACTTGGTCATGGTGAATAATCCTTTTAATGTACTGTTGGATCCTATTGGCTGGTATTTTGGTGAGAATTTTTGCATCCATGTTCATCAGGGATATTGGTCTGTAATTCTCCTTTTTGATGGGGTCTTTGTCTGGTTTTGGGATCAAGGTAATGCTGACCTCATAAAATGAGTTTGGAAGTTTTCCTTCCATTTCTATTTTTTGGAACAGTTTCAGAAGAATAGGTATTAATTCTTCTTGAAATGTTTGGTAGAATTCCCCTGGGAAGCCATCTGGCCCTGGGCTTTTGTTTTTTGGGAGATTTTTGATGACTGCTTCAATTTCCTTAGTGGTTATAGGTCTGTTCAGGTTTTCTATTTCATCCTGGTTCAGTTTTGGTAGTTGATACATCTCTAGGAATGCATCCATTTCTTCCAGGTTATCTAATTTGCTGGCATAGAGTTGCTCATAATATGTTCTTATAATTGTTTGTATTTCTTTGGTGTTGGTTGTGATCTCTCCTCTTTCATTCATGATTTTGTTGATTTGGGTCATTTCTCTTCTCTTTTTGATAAGTCTGGCCACGGGTTTATCAATCTTGTTAATTCTTTCAAAGAACCACCTCCTAGTTTCGTTGATCTGTTCTACTGTTCTTTTAGTTTCTATTTCATTGATTCCTGCTCTGATCTTTATTATTTCTCTTCTCCTGCTGGGTTTAGGCTTTATTTGCTGTTCTTTCTCTAGCTCCTTTAGGTGTAGGGTTAGGTTGTGTACTTGAGACCTTTCTTGTTTCTTGAGAAAGGCTTGTATTTCTATATACTTTCCTCTTAGGACTGCCTTTGCTGCATCTCAAAGATTTTGAATAGTTGTGTTTTCATTTTCATTGGTTTCCATGTATTTTTTAAATTCTTCTTTAATTTCCTGGTTGACCCATTCATTCTTCAGTAGGATGCTCTTTAGTCTCCATGTATTTGAGTGCTTTCTGACTTTCCTCCTGTGATTGAGTTCTAGTTTCAAAGCATTGTGGTCTGAAAATAGGCAGGGAATGATCCCAATCTTTTGGTACCAGTACTGAATTCCTGTATGAGTTCTAGCAGTTTTGGGGTGGAGTCTTTTGGGTTTTCCACATAAAGTATCATATCATCTGTAAAGAGTGAGAGTTTGACTTCTTCTTTGCCAATTTGGATGCCTTTGATTTCTTTTTGTTGTCTGATTGCTGTGGCTAGGACTTCCAATACTATTTTGAATAGCAGTGGTGATAGTGCCGGTTGAGACCTGATTTGGTACCGGTTGAGACCTGATTTATGACGTAGGATGTGATCTATTCTGGAGAATGTTCCATGGGCACTAGAGAAGAATGTGTATTCCATTGCTTTGGGGTGGAATGTTCTGAATATGTCTGTGAAGTCCATTTGGTCCAGTGTGTCATTTAATTCCCAGGCATTTGGTCTCCTCCCTTCACTGTGCCTGGTGCTGAGGTCCCTGCAGGATGGGGCTCTAGCATCTTTGGTGAGCTCTGAGACCTCCCGCCTCAGAGCCTCCCCTGGGTCCAGAGCCCGAGGACACGCAGAAACATCTGCTTGCTTTCTACACATTCCTTCAACAAGTGTTAAATATCCTTATCAACCTATGCAGACAGACACAGAGGTAGCTAGTGGGCACAAGGCAGTGGTATGGGCCAAGAAAGGGAGGCACGCACGTTGTAGGGTGCTGGGAGGGCCTACAAGCATGGAGGCTTGAGCGGGTCGCTGAAGCCCAGGATGACTTCTGGAGGGAGCAATGAGGTTGCTGAGCTTCATGATGAGGAGGAGTCAGCCAGGGTGGGGGGAAGAATCAGGAAATGGGCTGTGGAGCAGAGCATGGTAGGTCAGCCAGGGAATCCTGCCCTGGGGCCTCCTAACCATAGCTGTCTGTGGCTCTCCCCAGGCTGGGAAAGGACCCAGGCCCAGTGCCCTCTCTCCTGCCTCCTCTCCTTCAGCGCCCCTGCCTGCAGCAGCCTGGGCCACACGGAGGGTGTGCAGCAAGCTTTTGCTGGGTTGAATTCAAGAAGAGTTCATTTGTTTTGTAACCTTAAGTTCTCAAGGTTCACGTAGCTTCTTTGAGGCCGACGTGCAGCTCAGAATCACCTGTCTGGCGGAGGTTGGCAAAAGTGGGGGCAAATGCCCAGGTCTATCTCTACCCCTCGCATGAATTTCAAATATACTCTTGATATTAATTTTTTAAAAAAAGGCATTTGTTTTCCTGCCAAGAGCAGCACGAGGAGATGGTTGGCTTGCTTCAGGAGTAGGGGTACCGTCATATTTGGCGTATTCAGAAGTTGGGTCTGAGGCTTTGCATTTCTCGCCTCTGCCTGTGGCCTCCTGGTGGATTCGACTTTTTGCACATCAGTGTCCGGTCAGACGGCTCTCTTTTCTAGGCTGTGTCCGACGTGCTCGCCTTAGCTGGGTCTGACACAGCTCCAGGAGCAGGTTGCTGGGCTCCAGGGTGTTGCCCCTGGCAGAACCTTGGGGGGTGGTCCTGTACACTGTGGGTGGGGGATGGTGGTAAGGTGAAGTCACCCATGGCCGCACAGAGAACCCAGGTGTCCCTCTGCAAGGCCAGCTCTCAGACCCGGAGGACATCAGGCGCCGCTCCAGCGTGGACGCCTCCTGCCCTTCCTCACCTCCACCGCCACAGTGCTCCTGAGCGGGTGAGGGGCCTCACCGCCACACCTTTTGGGGCATCCTGCAGCCTCCCCACTTGGGGCTGGCCCCACTACCCCTCTCTCGTTCCCAGGGCGGCACCCAGCCTGTTTGTGGAAACCCCCAGCCTTCCAAACTGGCCTTAGGGAGGCAGTCTCGCTGGAGGGGGAAGTCCTCCCAAATTCTGCCCCGGCAGGACCCCTGGAAAACCTAGGATGGGAGCCAGAAGGGGTCTCTAGATGTCTAATGGCCCAAGCCTGGCATTAGCGGGGGTGGTTAAAGAGATGGTTACTGATAACTACTGTTACCCTTTGGGGAACAAGTAGAGTAGAATTAGGTACATGAATGAAGTGCATGACATTGATTTTACCATGTTAAATTTATACTTTCCAAAAGGCTTCCCCAGTTGGGCTCTCATTTATTTCCCTCTAAAACGATCCTATATGTCCTAGGATCCTATGGTATTGTCAGATACCAGGACGCATAGGTACTTTCATCCCATTTGGCACAAGAGAAGCAGGACAGAGAAGCTGCTTGGTGAGCCCATGTTTTCTTGTCCGTTTGTGGCAGAGCGGTGCTGACGTGCCCCTGGCCGCTGCCCCCAGCCTCGGCTGCTGGTCTGGAGAAGCGGGATCCAACACCGGGGGGTGCTTTCTCCCTTCCCTTCGTGTGTCCCCATTATCAGAGTTCCAGAGAGACAGGTGGTGCCGCCGCCCCTCTCCAGCAGAACCACTTTAAGATCTCACCTGAGAGGCAGTGTGATTTTTTTTTTTTTGAAGATTTTATTGATTTATTTGAGAGAGAGCATGGGGGAGAGGCACAAGCGGACTTTGCGTTGAGCGCAGAGCCCGACTCGGGGCTCGATCTCACCACCCTGAGATCATGACCTGAGCGGAAATCCAGAGTCAGACGCTGAACCGACTGTGCCCCCTGGGCGCCCCGAGGCAGAGTGACTCTGGAAGTCGCACGTACTCTATGGCCCACATGCAGGCTTCCCGGGACAAGAGAAAGACTGAATTGCAGAGCAATGAGCGTGACGCCCTCCCAACCAGACCCGGCCCCGCTCTGAAGGGCAGCGGCCAGGGTCAAGGCTTCTGGGCTCTATTGGTTCATGACCTGGGCAGGACTGAAGGGTCAGAGGGCAGACGGGATGGTCCTCGCCCAGAGCGGAAGGCAAGAACCGGGGACACAGGAAGAGAAGCAGGGACCCTGGAGGCTGAAGCTAGGCCCTTCCTCAAAGAGGAAACACAGGCGTGTGGTGGTGCAGAGCCCTGGCCGAGCTCGCTGGCCTGCTGCCTGTCCCAGAGGGGCCCGAGGGGATGGGGCTCTCCCAGGGCTATGTCCAGATCCCCTGCTCCTGCTCTCCAGCCTACTCTGCCCGATGCATTATTAATGAGGCAGGCTTCATTTCCAGTTTTTGGGTAGCTAATTTGTTCCTACAATCATGATTTCAAATATCACATGAATAATTCAGAAAATTATTTTACAGTAGTTAGATAAGGCTGTTAGCTGTCACACATCTGAATAAATTAGTCTCTCCATCCCATGGGGCATGGAGGGGAGGTGCCGGCCATTCAGCGGGGGGCTGGCCCAGACCAGCATAAGACTCCGAACTTGGCTTCAAGAGGCCAGGTCTGCCTTGGGGCCGAGGGGATAATAGGTGTCGTGATTTGTCACGGAGAAGCTTGGTTGCTGCTGAGTGAGAATGGGTCCCTCGCAGATGGCCGTCAGTCACCCCCGGCCCCGTTCGGGTGGGAGACGTGCGTGGTTGTTTGACAGGCCCTGGGTGGTGCAGCTCTGGCCTCTCCCGCTCAGAAATGCACAACAGTGTGGGTCTTCCATGTGTGAGGCAGCCGGTTGTCAGACGCAGACAAATCTCCCCACCCTCATCGTTCAGGAAGCGGGGTCCAGGGAGAACTTCACCTGGGTTTTTTTTTTATTCAGATGAGGGGAGTGGCCTGGTTCCATCCCTTATTAAATGTGTTGTATTGGGGAATTTGCTTCCCTTCTCTGAGCCTTCGTTTCTTCATCTGTAAGTTGGCATGCTCTCTCTAGGCTGCCTCGCCCCGCTGGGTTTTTGTCAGAACAATGAAAGAATGGGTGTGCAAAAATTTTGCAAAGCACAGAGAGCAGCAGGGATGTAAAGGTTGCTCTGCGTCTGCCTCCCTCAGGACAAGGACTTCTCCACATCCCTCCTCACGTACCCGAGAAAAGGCAACTCCAGCCTTCTCCCTGACACCCATTCTGCAGTTTGAGACCCTGCCCAGTTCCCTGTTTATGGAGCAATCACTGGCCAGGGGCCAGCACCTGTCTCTGCCCTCTGGCCTTGCACCCCTGGTATGCCATTCTCAGGAACAGCTCTGCGTGGGACAATTTGTCAC
Source organism: Neomonachus schauinslandi (assembly GCF_002201575.2). Lineage (NCBI taxonomy): Eukaryota > Metazoa > Chordata > Mammalia > Carnivora > Phocidae > Neomonachus > Neomonachus schauinslandi. The sequence goes on along the minus strand of NC_058409.1, from coordinate 25,416,978 downwards.
CTGAGCTGGAGGTGGCAAAGCCTTTGGGGATGGAGCTGGCTCTGGTGTAACATCTGTCTGAGATTCTCTGTTGGGGAAGGCAGAAGAATAAGATGCCATTGGCCCCATCAGAGAGCGGCCTGAGCACTTGGGGCCAAAAAAAGAGGAAGGTGTGGCCTGGTGGTACTTCTGCTTGCAGGTGGCATGATGCTGGCTTAGAGCAGGGGCTCCCCAAATGCCAATGAAACAGTGACAAAGTCCCTCAATCCTGTTTGAATCATTTGGTCGCCTGGCACATGTGGGTTCCAGTGGGAGCACAGCTTAAGCAAGACGGGGGCGGGGGAACAGCAGGTCCCAGGGCCTGGGTGTGGGGGGGGCAGTGAGGTCAGTGGTTGGGGTGACCAGGGCAGCTGGCTGAGGTGAGGTTGAGGTCTGTGGTTCCCTCGGGGGAGGGGAGCAAGGGAGCTGCAGGGAGAGCAGCCGAGAAGGAGACAGGACAGGGGCCTGGGCTGCAGGGACCACGTTGAGTAGCAAGGACAGTGAGGGCAGGGGACATGGTCAAGGACAGCATGGCCCAGAAGTTAATGACATAGGCTCTTGGGTCAGTCCTGGGCCACCAGTGGACAAGAGCTATGACCTTTCTAGACTTCCATTTTCTACAGGGTGGGGATGATAATGGCACTCATCTCTGGGCCCTGGGTGTTTGGTCCATGAGATAATGCTCTTAAAGCAGTTAGCACGGTGCCTGGCATAGAGGGGTGCTCAATCCACATCAACACCACTACTCCCCTCATCCTTGCACCTTTTATTATGACCATCATTACTTTGAGGCACTTCTCTGCTGCCCAAACTGCGGCGCTTTCCCCGGAGGCCCGGGGGGAGGGGGATGGGAGGCGTGCGAGGCTGCCCCTCTCACGGCTCCTCCCCACGCTGCACTGTGGGTGAGCATCTTGTGTTGTACTAACCAGAGCTTGGGCGTCCAGAACCTCCTCGTTGGCTCCAGTCTTTGCCTTAGCCTGTTCTCAGCTCAGATGCCCCCAGGGGTGGGGAGGCGCTGCATCCTCGGCTAAGTTAGCTCATTTAGATCATCCACTGAAGTACCCGGTGCTGGCCATGCTGGGGCGGATGAACGATGTCCTGGGGTGTCCTCTCTTTTAGGAGGCTCCAGGACAGAGTGGGGAGATCAGACCGGCCCCGGAAGGAGGGGTCCGCGTGGCTTTGCAGAAAGTGGGGGGGATGGCTCTGCTGAGATTCTGGATGCATGCAGGGCTGCTGAGCAAGCCATTTATCAAGATCTTGGCGACAGGTACTTAAAAGGAGAAATATTTGCATGTGAATGTTTTTTCAAAATGATTAATATTCAAATTAGTGTTGGAGATCCAAATTGCTAAAGTGTAACTAGGCAGAAAACTTCTCTCACGGTTTGTAATTTGCAGTCCATTCCACCGTCTCCCCCTGCTCCCCACCCCCTGCCTAGTTCCCAGAAATACCTCTGGGATATTTCTTCTACAGACTTGTCCTGGAGCGGCAGCATCTCCCTGGGAATTCCCTTCCTGACGCTTACCGTGCTGTGGGCACCCGACCCTCCAGGTGGAAAGAGCGGCTTCCTTGTGACCACCCAGAACCCTTGAGATGCCCACCTCCTGATAGGCTCCCCCATGCCACTCAGGCCTCCCCTGCATACATCACACCCCACAGATGTAAACATCCCACCCCTTGTTCTAGAAACATCACTGTCACCCTGTTGCTTGTGGAACAAAGCATGTGAATTCTTTTTTCTGGAAATCATCACAAGGACCCCAGCTAGCCTTACAGACCTCTAACCCCTCTCACTTCTGCTGTCTGCCCCCTCCCTCCATGGCACCCTGGGCACGAGGGCGTTTTCCCCACTCCACGCTGTTGCTCATGCTGGGGCATGGGTACGAGTGTTTTCACTGTGCTTGTGGCGTCTTTAGGGCCCACTTCCCCTCAGCCAAATGTAATCCCACTTTACCATTTACGCAATGAACCAGGCAGAAGGTAGTGAGAGTAGCTACTTCTATTTCTCAGGTTTAGAGCAGGTTCTAACCGTGCATCCCGGCTTAGAGACTGTTCCTAATGTGTAAGATACACATGGAGGAAGGAAGTTCACGGCAGGCTCGGTTTGATAACCTTGACAGATCTTAGTTGCCACCTACGACTGCTTTTGTCCGAGGAGGGTTCACTGAGCATGGGCCCCATGAACCGGCCTCTGGCAGACTGGTGCTACCAGATGTCACATGCTCCGCCCACTGGCAGGCACAGGAGTCCTTACTCTTGGTTTGTCTTTCCTCTTACATTCTGAGCGTTCCCTGAGGGCAGGCGTACTTGTCAATTTCCATGTCCCAGCACTTAGCATCCATCCATCCATCCATCCATGAATCCAACTAGTATTTATTAAGCCGTTAATGAGTTTGAAGCCCTTTGCCAGGTGTTGGGAATAGAGTAGATATCAACCCAAATCCATTTCTTGCCCTCAAAAAGCTCCTTGTTGAGTGGCAAAGGCAGAAAGACAAGCAAGCAATTACCGTACAGGATGTCAGGGGACTGTGGGAGCTGAAGGAGGTGCAGACCCAGATGGGATGGGGACCGAGCAGATAGGAGGGGTCAGAGAAAACTTCCAGAACCCATGATGTTTAGGCCAGAAGAATGGATGTTTGAGAGATGGGGCTTTGGGGTCAGGTGGCTCTGGATTTAAGTCCCAGTTCTTCAGGGTGAGGGACTATGGGCCAGTGAACTGACCTTTCTGAGCCTCAGTCTCCTTATCTATGAAATGGAGTTGATAGTATCTATCTCATCTGGTTATTGGAATGATTTAATGAAAAAATCTATGTAAAGTATTTAGCATCATGCCTAGCACTTGGTATATGCTCAAATCTCTGCCTATTAAGCTGAGGCTTGAAGGGTGAGTAAGAAATGGCCAAAGGCAGAGTGTTCTAAGCAGCAGGACATGCCCCAGTAGCTGGTTGAGGCAGAGTGGGAAAGGGCGCAGGAAGGAGAGGCCTGGATCAGACAGTAGGGGATGTCACTTTAGGAGTTGGAGTGGGTGTTCTGAAGCCGGGGACTCAGCTTCGTGGGAGTCATTGGAGATGGGTAGGGAGCCAAGCCAGTCCACATCCTCATCTGGCACTCAGAGGAGGTCCCCAGACCTCTATTGTTGACTGACAGATTTGCACCCAGCCACTGGCTTCAGACAGGGAGAGCAGATGCCCCTTTCGCATAGATGATGGGAATGAAAGCCTCCAAAACCTCTTCATCTCCCCTTCCTCCCCAGTCCATTCCCAGCTAGAGGACTCAGCCTTTGTATGGAAGAAGCCAGGGGGGAACTTTCCCCTGCCAGAGAACCACAAGTTGAAGGCAGAAGGACTGGTGTCAGGAGGAGAGGTAGAGGAGATCAGGGGCCTACAGAGTCTGGATGGGAGAATTTTTAGGGGTGGGTACAGCTGCAGGTAGGCAGGATGCTGACATAAAGAAAGGTGGGAAAAGAAGACTAAGAATTTTTGCTTCGCTTTATGAAGGCTTCTCCCTTTGGAGATAAAGTTTTAAGATTGCTTTGCAATTGTATTTAATTTTTGGACTGGTACTTTTTGATAAGCAAAGTTACACCCAGACTGGCTTGTGAGGCAGACCGACTCTATGTGGCTTACCTACTAGTGCACGAGCCTGAGAGGTGGGGCACATCCATGGTCACACGTGTTCAGCCAATACTCACACCTGAGCACCCCGAACCGTGCCATTTCCCCTAGAGCATGCTGGACTGTGGGTGACGTTCCATTCACCACTTTCCCAACCATAGCACAAGGGGGTTAGAAATACACAAAAAGTAAAAGGGTTCAACTGAATGGCACTTTAAAAAGTTGTCTTTTTTTTTGTTTTGAAGATTTTATTCATTTATTCGACAGAGAGACACAGCGAGAGAGGGAACACAAGCAGGGGGAGTGGGAGAGGGAGAAGCAGGCTCCCCACTGAGCAGGGAGCCTCTTTTTTTTTTTTTTTTAAGATTTTTATTTATTTGACAGAGAGAGAGAGCACACAAGCAGGGAGAGCAGGAGAGGGAGAAGCAGGCTCCCCGCTGAGCAGGGAGCCCGATGTGGGACTCGATTCTATGACCGTGGGATCATGACCTGAGCTGAAGGCAGATGCTTAACTGACTGAGCCACCCAGGTGCCCCTAAAAAAGTTGTCTTAAGGGATGCCTAAATCAAGAAGAAAACCCAGAACAAAAATTGGAATAATTTAAAAAAAAAAGCACAAACTGTCAAAACTTATGGGCTGTTGCCAAAACAGTACATTTAGAAAAATTGTATAATTCTAAATCCCCACATCTCCAGGAAAGATTAAAAAGCGAAACAAAAACCACACACACAGCGAACTGCATCTCCACATTAAAGATCTTCCAGATATAAGAAAGAGGCTAAAAAAATTCAGAAAGCAAGCAATAATAACCCTGGATAAACAAGACTGAAGAAATGAGTATTGATGGACAGAACCAGTAATTAAGCCTTTGAGAAAATCCACAAACCCATTAGTCCGACTGATCAAAGAAAGAACAAATATGTAAACAAATAAAACCAGAAGTGAAACATGAGATGCAACAAATAATATGAAAGAAATCTGTAAGATTTGGGGAGAATACCGATTTTATTTACATGAATAAATAGGTGGATATGGATGTGTATGTGCAAGAAGTTCAAGATAGGGCACCTAATGTTGCCAGCAGACTTGCAAAGAAAACGTATCTTCTTTGTCACTGAGTTCTGTTGTGGGTTGAATTGTGTCCCCTACCTTAGCCCCTCCCCCCATATGTTGAAGCCCTAATCCCCCTGGTGCATGTGAATTATGACTGTATTTGGGGAGATAAGGCCTTTGTTCATATAATCAAGTGAAGATGAGGTCATTAGGGTGGTGCTAATCCAGGATGACTGATGGCCTTATAAGAAGAGGGGAGATTTGAACACAGGCATGCAGGGGGAGCACCCTATGATGACGGGGTCAGAGATTGGAGAGATGCACCTGTAAGCCAGGGAACCCAGGACTGATGGCCCTATCAGAGGCTAGGGAGAGGTAAGGATGGGTTCCATCCAGAGTTTCAGAGGGAGCGCGGCCTTGCCGACACCTTGCTTTCAGACTTGTGGTCTTCAGAACTGTGAGCGAATCAATTTCTGTTGGAAGCCATTGGCTTCGTGGTTATTTTGTTACGGCAGTCCTAGGAACCTAACACAGGTTCCCTCCACCTGTCAGCTATTGGATCACGTTTGTCACTTTTCTCAGGTCTCTAAATCGTTAGCCTTCTTGATCTGTCACTCAGAAAGTAGAACGTACAGTCAGGGGGCATGTCTGTCCATCTTTCTTTCTTTTTTTTTTTTTTTTAAAGATTTTATTTATTTATTCATGAGAGATAGAGAGAGAGAGAGAGAGAGAGGCAGAGGGAGAAGCAGGCTCCCAAGGAGCAGGGAGCCCGATGCGGGACTCGATCCCAGGACCCTGGGATCATGACCTGAGCCGAAGGCAGACGCTTAACCATCTGAGCCACCCAGGAGCCCTGTCCATCTTTCTTGAATCTATTTTGTGGCCGTGGTATATGAGCCCCGTATTTGTGTTGGGTGGTCATTGTTGATTTACTGATAAAATATATACTATTGTAACTTTGTGTATCTCATAATAGTCTTTGCTGCCAAATCTACTTCACCTGTTATAATGCAACAGTTGCTTAATTTTTTTGCATAGACAATACATATCAGGGCAACATTTTGGCATTTACTATTTAGGGTCAGGGTTTGGTAAGGGTTTTGTTAGGATTCCTTTGGGTAGAACTACATGTTTATTTTGTTTTAGAATTCGTGCATGAACTTTCTCAAGCGTGACTTACCCTGCAGGTATGATGTGCAGGCACAGGATTGGCATTCGGGACACAGAGATGCCCCTGCATCCCTGGCTTTGCCCTCCCAGACCTCAAAGTCCAGTGAAAGTCAGCCAGTGGTGGTTCTTTTCACAGAGAGGTCAGCTCAACTGCATTTCATGTTAGAACGGATACAGGGATGGGGTATTCTGACACTGCCAATAAACAGAGAACCATGGAGAAAAGCAGGACGAAAAAACATGAGAGCAGGAGAAAGGAAGAGGGGTAAGAGAAGGGGAGAGCAAAGGAAGGGCTCGGGGTCTTTGAGGATATTTCGAGAAGCCTTGCTTCCGTATAGCCAGAGGCTTAGCAGCTGGTGTCTCCACTCCCGTCCCGAGCATCAGAAGTAATTTGGCTGAGGTGGGATTAGTGCTGTGGGAGAGCTTGCATTCCTCTTTCCAGCATCTTCCCATCTGAAGTCTGCTTCTGTCTGATCCACCATCTCTGCCCTCGGGGAGACTGAAAGCCACTCGTTTTGTCTTCTGTTCTCAACTCTGCAATGAACCGAATCTCTGAACTCTCCCCTCCTGTCATGACTTGGAATTCCCTGGAAAATTGGGCTCCCCTGGAGTAAGGCACCTAATTCCATCTTTGCGGACAGTGCCTCATGATCTGATGTCTCTCACACCCCTGCCTTTAAGAAGCTATGGGCTCTAACACAAGAGACAGAACCCCACATCTTAGGCTCAGCTGGCATGGCCTGAGCTGCTCGTGGCAGCCAGTGCCAGGGGCCTGGACAGAAAGGTCCTCTTCTATGAACCCAGCACTGCACATTCAGCCATCACTTTGATTTCCAGCTCCCGTCCAGCCGTTAGAGTGAATGCATCCATCACCCCTGCAGCTTCTACCCTGGAGCCTTCACAGTTTAAGAGGTCTTTGCTGAAATACACTCTGTTAATAGAAGCCATGGGGTCCAAGTCATTGCCTGGCTTTCTCTGGACTAGAATTTCTAACTTAGCCAAATATATTTATCCTGATCTTCATGGGCCATGAGGGGGTACCCCTAAGAGCCCATAAACCAAGCAACACGGGGAAAGGGTGAGCAGCTCGGAAAGCAATCACCAAATTGGTAGCTCTGTTCTCCAGCCCTGAGGCCTGAGGACTCGGGGCAGCTCCCCTTGCACAAGTCTTCCAAGCCTGACCTGGCCAGCTCCCTGCAGAAGGTGGTGGTGGGACCGAGCTCTGGGCATGTTCTAGAAGGAACACTGTGTGAGTGGATCCTGTTGGGCCAGAAAACATGAGCAAAGCAGCAGCCTTCAGCCCATGAGATGCAGTCTTGCCCCAGGACGCGTGTGTCCACCTGTGAAGCAGCATACAGCAAGCTTGGCTAGCACTTCTGTTCTGGCCCTGGGTTTGTCCCCAGTGGTGTGTGTACTCTGGAAAAGCAGAGAGCTTTCCACACAGTGTCTCATGGCAGACTCACAGCACCTTATAAGCCAGATGTTGTTGTTATTCCCATTCCCAAGATCTCAGAGGGGGAAGAAGCAGAACCAGGATTTGAACCCAGAAGTCTTTGACTGCAGAGTCTGTGCTCTTTAGCAGCCACTATCCTTCCTTCTGTGATTGGGGTGGGTGTGGTTGGAAGGGAGGCCAAGTCTTAGATCCTTTATGGAGTTTATATTCTTTGATTCCCTTCTCCACACCAGCCAGACCTATTCAGAGGGAAGAGGATGTCCATCAGGTTCATCTGGCTCTCAAGGTCAATAGCCTGATGAATGAAAGGTCTGTGGCCAGAGGTAGGGGCTGGCTCAGTGACATGAATGAGCCCCCCCATAATCTACCAGCACTTGAACCCCAGTCCCTGCCCTCCTCAGAGACCAAACAGGTGTTCCAGAGGCCAGGAGGGGGTTCAGGGTGCCTGGAGTCTGCCCCTCCCCCCTGCCCCGAGTGTCCTCCTAAACACAGTCCCAGACCAGAGGGCAGGGGTGGGTGTGTGGCTTCTCTGGCCCTTCTGTGAGCCTCCTCCCCTAGCTCAGCCCCTTGGATCATGGCCTAGGACTCTCACCACAGATGATCCAGAACAGTCACTGACCTTACCACCCCAGACACTCAAGACTGGCTTTGGGATACACCCAGGATATTGCTTTTTTTTTTTTTGATAGCTGGTGAACACCCATGTAAGTTTCCCTTCTCGGAATCACTGGACACTGATCGGGGCCAGAGAGACGCAGAAGCCAGAAGGCAAAGTAAATGTTATCTCAGATAATTCACACTCGGAGAGATGGTGTCTGTGACAGCTCTGAAACTTTGGGAAAACTCTGGAAAGCTTAGAACCTTGTACAGAATGAAATGGGATTCCTGTGATTTAATCCTGGGCTGTTTGTGTTGGTTTCTAAATCTTCATTGTTCCACTTTGACATCCCTGAATCTCCCAAAGGACAAAAACATGATCAACATGAACCTTGGCTTTTTGGGCTCCCCTCACCAAACCCTTCATCCTGGGCGTAACACCCAGAGATTCGGAACTCTCAAATGCATTGAGTATCTGCCTCAGTGTGTCCCTAAGAGACCCCTAACCTCTGTGTGGATGTGGGGAGGTGAGAGGAGGATTTGGATGAGGCTGATGGCTGGTCCCTGGGCTCCCCAGGGAAGATCAGCTAAGAAGTCTGAGCTGGGCACCCCTGTCTTGCTACCCGCCCCTCCCCTGCAGCAAATGCAGCCCCAGAGCCTGCCTGTGTCAGGAGGGACCTGTCGCACCTCTGCAGCTGCTCCTTCCTCCACAGACTCACCCACTGCAGTCTACACCCAGCAGGGACTGGAATGTTTGCAATCTTGGCAATAGTCAGAATGCGCTAAAAATGTGGTGACAATGGCCATCTTTGAGGGATATTTTTAAGGGTGATAGGATCTGAGAGTCATTAGTGCTAGAAATGTGGGTCTCATCTTATTTTTAAAAACCAAATGCCACATCTCCAGATGCTCCAGCCTACACCTAAGGCCACGTCCTCAAACAACCACACCCCTGGCATCTGTTGAGTGCCAGGGACACAGTCAGAAATCCTCCTCGTGGGATGCCCATGTGAGGTTCCCAGTCTTCATTATTCCAACTGGGACAGAGATTCGAGCGTGAAGAGGCAGGGCTTCTCATTTCAGCCACTTCTCCTTCTAGCTGGGATGCATTTCACATGAGGCTCACTCTAGGGAATGAGGATATTTGGGGCCCTCTGAGCATGAAGGCTACACTCGGCAGAGGGGGTTCCCCATGAAGCAGGTATGGCTGACGCTTGTGGTCAGTGCCCAAGGCCCAGGCCACAAGGGACTGAGCTCCATCAGCACACACTGGCTCAGTGACATGACCCCCTTCAGGGCTGCTCCATGGCAAGCCCCCCACAATCCACCAGCTCTTGAACCCCAGTCCCTGCCCTCCTTAGAGACCAAACCGGTGTTCCAAAGGCCGGGAGGGGGTTCAGGTTGCCTGTAGTCTGGCTCCCCGAGTGTCCTTCTACACACAGTCCCAGGTGGGACTGTGGCTTCCCTGGCCCTTCTGCTTCCCGGCTCCAGGGGAGGACCTAGCCCTCTTGCTTCCTCTGATCCACAGGGAAGAGCAAGGAATTTGGAGCTACAGAGAAAAGGCTTCCCGACTTCTGGTCAGAACTGCTGCTCAGATGACCATTTGCAATCAGCACTGTCCTACACAGATCTAATGTGAGCCATGCAGATAATTGAAATATTTCTAGAAGTCACATTAAAAAAGTAGAAAGAAATGGGAACATTAATTTGAATAATACATTTTATTTAACCCCATCCATCCAAAGTGCTATCATTTCAAGGTGTAACTAATACACAAAACTGTTAATGTGAGAGCCTGCATTCTTTTTTCTGTACAAAGCTTCTGAAATCTGCCATGTATCCATGTATTTTATATTTACATGTATGGATTTGATCTAGTCGTATTTGAAGTGCTCAGTAGCCAAACAGGTGACTGGTGGTTACCATATTGGACAGCGTATGTCTAGAGCCTGTCGGGGGTTATGTGGGAGGGCAGCAGGGGAGATGGGTATAGTCTCCGGATCTGGAGGGGCAGATAACCCATCATTCCTGGTAGCCTATTCCTAGGGGATCCGGGCCAGCGGGGGGGTGGGGGGTGGTGATGGGACCAGTGTTCTGCACATGCTGTTTTCTCCACCGACGGCCAGGCTCACAGAACCAGGTGCTGGGGCTCCAGTTGTTCCCTACACAGGCTGGAAAGGGTTCAGAAGCAGCCTTCCTGGGGGTGTGGGCCCCGCGAGCAGAGAGCGACTCTTGTGTCCCTCTTTTCTCTCCCATAATACTGTTTCTCGTGACACCAGGAGCAAGGTCATTCCAACAAATACTTCACAGCTCTGGCTGCATGGGAGGCCCTGCTCTAGGATCTGAGAATAAATAGAGCAGTAAAAAAAAAAAAAAAAAGACAAAATCCCTGCTTTTATGGATTTTACTCTTTAGTTGGGGAGAAGGTACAGAGAGATGAGAGAGAGAGACACCACAAACAGATATTTATCAGTGGTGATGAATATTGTCTTAGTCTGTTTGGGCCGCAGTAAAAGAATACCATAGACTGTGTGCTTTATAAACAACAGAAATTTATTTCTCGCGGTTCTGGAGGCTGGGAAGTCCAAGATTAAGGTGCTAACTGCTTCCCCAGAGACAGCTGGCCAACTTCTCACTGCAACCTCCTCGGGCGGAAGGATCGAAGGAGGGTTGCAACCTCATGGAGGTCTGGGGAGAGCCTTCCAGGCGGAGGGAACTGCACTTGCGGAGGTCCAGCAGCAGAATGCACCTGCTGTGTGTGAAGGTGAGCGCAGAGGTGAGCGGGAGGAGGGGAGGTCGGAGTACAGAGCAGGGCCCACAGCCCGTCCTTTGTAAGGTTGTTGTTTTTACTCTGGGTCAGATTAAGGCCCCTGCGTGTTTGTTTATTTATTTATTTATTTAATTTATTATTTTTTTCAATTAAAGCAGCTACTTTATTTTGAATAAGCAAGAGGCATAAGCAACTCTGAGTTCACAGGAAAGCTTACACCCGACAGTGCCCACTTAGTTTTGGGAGAAAAATATCTTCTCTCTGGCAGGTCCTGTCATCCACTATGACCCCTTCTAAAAAGGCAGGCATGGCATCCAAGGACATCTGCCTCCAGTCAAAGAACCAGGTCTGCACGGAGCAGTTCGGCACTTACATCTGGGGAGGGGAGCACTGGGTGTTATACGTAACTAATGAATCATTGGACACCACATCAAAAACTAATGATGTATGATACACTGGCTAACTGAACGTAATGAAAAAAATAAAAATAAATAAAATATAATGATAATAAAAAAAATAAAGTCGGCTGCATGCACTAAACAGGGCTGCTGAGCGCTGATGTTGATTTAGGTAAGATGAATGTGATTTGTCCACATTCCCGCAGTTGCTTCCATGTAAAAATCACTTTTATAATTAAGCTTCTTTGATTAAAACATACCCTGATCAAATAATCTTGCAAAGGAAAGCACCCCTAGCCTCAAGTCTACAATATAAAAGCAGGGAGAAGGGACAGGTTCTCTGCTGTGATCGTGTTTGGGGCATTCGCAAGGGTGAAGGGTGAGCCAGGCCCTGGGAGCGCCGCCGCGCCGCCGTCTGCACCCAAAATTCCACGTACTGCCCTCGAGCCTCGAGACAGTCTGCTGGCAGGTTATGCGCTGTCCACACCCGGTTCTCCCGCGAACAGCCACAGGGCCTTCCCGTAGTTCTTCTCCTCCAGCACGAAGCAGTGATAAATCCCTGCCGGAAGAGTTACCGTGTCTCCTTTTTCACGAAAATGTGGATCCTCATCCTCTTTATCTCTCACATCAAAGTACCCACTGCCGTCCAGGACGCAGTAGCGGATCTCATCATCCAGGTGCAGATGCTCCTCACAGAACATCTTAATCTTTGTAATCTGGTTGCTTATCTTTGCATGTGGTTATTATGTCCATCCCGGAGTAGTTTCTCCCTTTTCGGATCTTTTCTTTTTTCTTTTTTTTTTAAAGATTTTATTTATTTATTTGAGAGAGAGAGTGAGAGAGAGAGCACAAGAGGGGAAGCAGGAGAGGGAGAAGCAGGCTCCCTGCCGAGCAGGGAGCCCGATGCGGGACTCGATCCCGGGACTCCAGGATCATGACCTGAGCCGAAGGCAGTCGCTTAACCAACTGAGCCACCCAGGCGCCCTGGATCTTTTCTAATTCTGGTTTGTTCTCATGTTTCTCAGCATCCAGCTTCCGGTAAACACTCCGGGCTGGTGCAGCTTTCCCCTGTGCCCTACCATCACCCCAGAGCCTCCTGCTCTGTCCCCCCGCCCCCCGCCTCCCCCCTCAACCCCAGCCACCGTCCCCTTCCTCTTTATCAGACTTCTCTACCTCCTCCTCCTCCTGTTTCTCCTCCCTCTTGCCAGGCTTAAGGACACGGTGAAATGGGTTTGGGGGCAGCCTGTTGCCGGAGTCTGTGTGGGGGTGGCACATGGTGGCCGCAAGCTGCCTGGGCCCGGTTGTGGGGGGCAGGAGATGGGGCCTGATGCTGTACCCCGCCCGCCCAGCGATAGGGCAGGGAGACCTGACTGCCTACGTCAGGGAACCCCGGGTACAAAGACTACCTTGAGGGCCTTCTGTGAGTGGAGGGGACCATCTTGGAGGAAGGCCTGTGACTGTGACCTTCACTGCGCCCCTTTTGTTGGGCTGTGCAGTTAAGTAACGTCATTAAGATGAATGTGTGTTTTGGTAAAGGGTGTAAATATCTGAATAGTGTCCTCTCCAGCCCCATACATCACCCTGTGCTTATTCAGTGCCTCGTGCATAAGCTGGAAGGCATGCATTGCTATTTGGGGCTGCGAGTTTTTAAAAGTACATTAAAGGAGTTTACTGAAACTCTTGGCAAACAGATAAAATACAATTACTCTAATTCCCAAGGCATTGCAGACAGAATGTCCTGAAAACCTGCAGTGTAATAATTCACAGGGAGCCGTGGCAGGCAGCCTGTGAGGCATCAGAAGCGCTGCTTTTGTAAACTTCAGAGGCAGCCAAGAGCTGTCCCTCGGGAGACCCTCGTCCTGTGTTTTATTAACCTCCCTGTTTCTGGCTGAGAAGCTGCAGGGGGAATCTAGCTGGCAGGGCTGGCTGCCTCCCCCGAGAGCTCTACAAGGTCACCACGGAGTGGGGCAGGGATGCGACCTCCTGTTTTCTAGGCTGCACCCTGCCTGTGCACGTGACCTTCGGCCTCAGGCTCTGCTAGCTCTCAACTCACAGGATGGAGAATTTTCCCTATGGCCAGGACTCAGCCCCTTCCTGGGAAATGGGGGCTTTTGGTGGGACACCTGGAAGAAGGGTCTTAGTGATTAGACGCGTCAGCATCCCAGAGAATTTGAGGTTGATTTTCTAAGCTATACACAAGGGACCCAAGGACAATTCCTGATGCAGAGGTGGAGATACCACCCCATGGAGCTTGGGCAAGATTCCACAGGTGCTCTGGTCTGCCTTGCTCTTCCCTACTTGCCAGGGGGATGGGAAATGCCCCCAGAGCTTTGTAGACTATAGTTGCCACTGATCAGTGAGTCATCCGCTGCCTGAGCCCAGGATGGACACCAGGACTGTTCTCCAGAGCCCGGGGAGAGCCTGAACCCTATTGGGCAGGAGAACTGGTGGGCAGCAGGTGGCTTAGCTTCCGGGCATCTCCCTGGTCAGAGGAGGACAACAGACAAGGGTTAGAACTTTGGGAGCTTGGACCCCAGTTTTTTGGAGAGGGGGCAGAGGGAGGGCCTTCCTTGAGAAGGGCTCCTCCCTGGCTTCCAGTCCTAGAGCCAAAGGCTGCCCACTACTCAGAAGTTGGGCCTGAGTCTGCTGTGCTGAAGACCATGGGCAAGCTCAGAGCATCGATGCAGGGTGAGCAGGGATGTCGAGGTGGTGGCACGTAGAGTAGGTCGAGGCAATTGGAGGGTAATCAGGGGGCAGCCCGGCACCTTGGGTGAAGGCCTGTGCATTGCTCCATGATCAAGTTCTCAGAGCAGAACAGATCCTTGCAGGAGAAGGGCTTTCCACGAACACTGATGAACATTGCACGAACACTGATGAACATTGCACGATTGTCAGCCTAGACAATCGCCTGAGCTGAAATGTTGGGGCACCTGAGGATGAAAGTTTAGAGGAGGTGATTTCTGGAACGTACCCTCCACCCACATCAGTGCTTCACTGGGCAACTGCCATCGCACCTGTGTTGCAGGAATATGATAATGAATACCTCCCCAAGGAGCAAGACCTGGAATTTGCAGAGCACACACTTCCAGGGGGCTCTGAGAGCTGGCGAGGGCCCAGAGAGAGCCCGGGGGCTGTAGCTGCCCCGTGGTCATGCCTCGTGCGCTGTCTCTTGGGAGGTGGCCCCAGGGCCTCCAGCCGGAGTCTGGCATTGATGTCTCTAAACTTGGCCGCTTGTTTTCTTTTTCTTCAAGGCTGTACACGAGGCTTCCGGCAGCGAATGAGTATTCCCTGGTCCTGTCTAGTTAGGGATCCTGCTTAGAGCCCGGGCGGGGGCCCCTGTTGGGTGTGGGGATTGGGAACGCCCCACACGGACCTCACCGGGTCCTCGCTCCAGGCCCCGCTCTGCAGCGGCCTGGGCAACGGATGGCTTCGGCTGAGATTCACTTGCTCTGGTGGAAGGACATGTGGACTCTCTCGTGGGAGACACAGAAATCAGACCCACTTAACTCGACTGACCATAGCCTCTGTTTGAAAGCCTCCTTTCCCACCGCCGGCGAGACTGTGCAAAGCGGAGTTGTTTAAAGTGGTTGTTCAAGGGAGCTACTTATTAATCTAGCATTAGTTACGGTAGTTAAGCCTTTAGAGATAATGAAATGTAAATGTGCCTCTGGAACATGCCGCATTCTCTGAAACCAAACACATTCGTGAAGAAAAATGGTTGAGGTAAGATTAGGGAGAATATTAATGTGGATTTACATACTGGACAGATGGCGATGCAGATGCTGGGTCCAGTCAGGAGCCAGCTCAGGCCAGCAGGAAAGGGGACCTGGGGCTTGCTTGGCTCTTCCCTTCAGGGGTCCCACCTTCCCTTGTTGCGGCTTTCCCGCTGGGGTTCAAGAAGCCTGTCCAAGGCCACGTGGGGGTCAGAGGCAGAGCTGGGCCTCCGGCCTGGGAAGCCTGACGCTGAGCTCTGGGTCTCGACCAGCTGCCCAACCCCCGGCCGCCCTGTCCACCTGGGTCCCAGCAGGGGCCTCAGCCGGTCCTGCCGCATCTATCCTGACCACCTCTCTCCTCTGAGATCCACTCCTATCTAAAGGCAGAAAGAGCCAGCAATGATGATTTGTTAATCAGGTGTTAATTATTGAGTGCCTATGCGTGCCAGGCACCACTCCAGGCTTCAAGGTTGCTCTCGCTCATGGATCTGCTGATGTCTAAGCAGTCAGCAGATCACCACCAAGCCGACGCGCAGCGACCAACCACGAGACTGGCTCTGGAGGCAAAGCCCAGAAGGTGATGGGAGGTATAAGATGATGATGAGTATAGTGACGGCTGACACTGATTATTTTCTACACGTGCCATGGTCACCAAGCTAGTCAGCGGCAGACCTGGGATTCGAATCAGGAATTCTGACTCCAAATTCCCTGCTAACCGCTATGCTGATCGCTTCTTCAAAAGAGAGAGTAAATTTGGATAACACAGGAGGTAGGGAACACTTTTCAGAGGAAGCCGTGTTTAAACTGGCCCAGAAAAGTGAACCGGCAGGTGGACAGCCAGAGCCGGGCAAAGCCTTGGGAAAGGGAAGAGCTTGGAGCCTTCTGGGAGCTGCCAGCATCCCTGGGTGAGGCGGAGAGAGCTCAGTGACAAGTCGCTGGGGAGCTGGGAGTTCTCACCGTGAAAGCCACAGGAAGCCAGGGTTTTAAGCAGGGGAGTGGCAAGAATCAATCTTTCTTTCCCTAAATAATTCCCCCGGGAGGCGGTGAGGTCCTTCCTCCCCTGGATGGCAGGTCAGTTTGGTGGATTGGCATTCGGTTCATAGTAGAGCATCTAAGTCAAGGGCAGACTGGCTGCAGAACAGGCATCTGTCAGCTTGGACAGAATCCATTTCCAGACTTTGGAAAGGCAGGGGAGAGCGGGATGCATCCAGCTCCAGGGGGCGCAGCCACTGGTGTGGCCGGCAGGTGGGAGGCAGTCCGCCCTGGGAGGGCTGTGAGCTTGATGCCCTCCGAGACAGGACAGTCGGGGAGTGCTTTAGGCACCCGCATGCACATTTATCTGCGGGCGAGCTGCAGCCGGCTGTAGCTTATTTGAAAGAAACACATTGCTTACCCTTGACCTGTGGTTTTGTGAGTCCCAGGACCCCTGCCCCTTAGAGGGAAATGATTCTACTTGTATTGTAGAAGGAAGGGTCCTTCATGTTAAAAATGAAAAGGCTACAATGCATATCTTGGTGGCTGGCATGTACTAAACGCGGGTGGAGATGGGGATGAGGAAGCATCCGGTTCTGCCCTAAGGTGGCCTCTGTGGTGGGGGCATTTCTGTTAGTGCATAATTTTATCAAGCCCAAGGAGAAGGCCAGGGTCTGAGACAGTGACCAGAGTGGG
Source organism: Neomonachus schauinslandi (assembly GCF_002201575.2). Lineage (NCBI taxonomy): Eukaryota > Metazoa > Chordata > Mammalia > Carnivora > Phocidae > Neomonachus > Neomonachus schauinslandi. The sequence goes on along the minus strand of NC_058409.1, from coordinate 25,400,524 downwards.
TGGAGAGCTGGGAATGTACAATGTACTTATAAAAAATTGGAAATACATCTGGTGTCTAGTTGAAGAGGTGAGAGGAAGCGAACTCACCGGGGGTAAGAAGATGGAAGTCTGGGAGTGCTTTCTGGAGGAGGCAGGGCTTCAGCTGGACTCTGTGACTCTCAGGACAGTGAAACCCCCAACAGAGGCCTGGCCCTGGGGAGACATTCTACTTGTGTTAGATCCTCATGCTGTTCCATGAGCCAAGTTCAGATGATAGCCCTCCGGACTAAGTTGAGACTCCTCATTCTGCCTACTAAGGTTTGGGGCAGCAGACCCCACCTGTAGGCTCCGGAGTTCCTACCCAGATGGAGAGGCTCAGGGGCAGAGGTCCGTGGAGGAGGGGCCAGAGACTAGCTGTGTTTGCATGGCTCTTCATGCAAAGGGAAACATGGTCAATGGTCTCATCAAGAGTAGGGGCAATGATGGAGCTTAGGGGGCCTTAAAGACTCCCCCAGCCACCCCTTGGCTCTGCCACTGTTCTCTGGGTCTGCTCTGAAGCCACTGTGGGCTGAGGGGTGTTCACCAACACCCTCTCTTCTGTTCCCACATCCAAGGACACAGACTGGCACAGTGTTTAAGCCACCAAGGGGCTGTTCTTGACCTAGAACAACCTGAATTCTTGGTCCAAATCCCAGCTGATTTGCGGGCCTTTGTCCTAGAGCCTCCCCCTCCACCCACTATGAGCTCCACAAGTGCGGGGATTCCTGGTTTCATCCCCTGATGTGCTCCTAGCTTGCAGAGCAGGGTCTAGCATGGAGTAGGTGCTCAGGGAATGTTTGTGAATGAATAAATGAAGCTTTCTTATTCCTCTAGCCTTGGGGCTCCCAGGAGATTTTTATGAACCCCAGTTGGCATTTATTGAGTTCATTCCCCATGAATGATTCTTAGAGCTACAGTGGAGACAGTCCTGGGCAAACTGGGACAACTGGTCACCCGGCTAGCATGGTGCCTGGCACTGGTCGGTACCTGATAGGCCGTGGCAGTTGTGTCTTGTGTGTGGAAGGAGGACACGGGCCAGGTAAAGGTGGCCTGTGCAGGGGTTTTGTGCAGGATGAGCTGGAGTTGGATAGAAGAGGACTGAGGAATTGGAGTCTTTGTCTCTGGGCAATAGGGAGCCACGGTAGGTCTCTGAGAGCTGCAGAGTTTCTTCTGGGGGAGGCCTGGGGATTCCTGCGCTGGAATCCCTGTGGGCTCGCTCTAGGCCTGCTCTTGGGACTTCTCCCACAAGCTGCTGCGGAGTGGATCTCCTGCCCCCGGCTCGCAGCCAGCACCTGCTGGGCCCAGAGAGCTGCTTTCTGAAACCAAGTGCTGAGAAAGCCTGGCTTGCCCAGGCACCGTTCCCCCATTTGAATATTCTGAATGGAGCTGATTGCCTAAATTGAAGGTATTATGCTATAATGATTGTTATAATTAAAAACTATTATCATCTGAAAGAGACTAGAACATGGGAAACCACTGCAAAGACTTTCAAAGCTTTTAAAGCATGTTTTTCAAGCAGATAAAAAGCGCCTTTGTGTGGAGTGTTTGGGGCGGGTGAGTCTGTGAGTGGGCAGCTGTGGGCGCTGCAATGAGCTTTGGCTGCAGCCGGGACGGGAAGCCTGGTTCTCAGCGAGGCGGGTGGGGGCGGCGGGGGTATTTGGTCAGAGGGTGGTAGCTGCCACGTTGTCCCAGACTCAAGACGTAGCCCTTGGGCCGTGCAGGCAGAGGATGAGCTTGCTTGCAGGCTCAGGCCAGGCTGGGACCTGGCAGAGGAGCGCTGTTCGGAAGATGGGGCCTGTTGACCCCTTGCATTCTCCACCCTGGGGAAGGAAAGCCCAGTTCCCGTGGGAGAAAGGGCGCCGTGTCTGGGCTGGGGGATGATGGGGACTCAGGGCCCCCAGATGGCAGTAGGAGGGGACTGTGGCCCTAGAGGGGCAGACTCAGGGAGGGCCTGGGAAGGCAGGACCTGGGCGCCCAGCAGGCTGTGGACTTGGCAGTCTGGGCCCCCTGTACTTGGGCGACAGGCCTCTTGGACCCGACCCTGTGGGTGTGGAGCTGGAGACACAGCCTGAGAGGAGTGGGGCTCCTCTTCTGAGTCTGGTGACCTCCCCTTTCCTCCCCCCCACCCCCCACAGTGCAGGTGTAGAGACTGAGGCTCAGAGAGTCAGGCATGGGTGAGGGTTGCCCAGCTGGGGAGTGGTAGGGCCAGGTTTTGGGTCCCAACTCCAGGGTGCTGTCCCCTTTGCCTTGGGCCTCTCTGTGGCCATGCTTGGCCAGGTCTTCCTCCGGGTGCTCCTGTGTGTCCTGGCTCTTGTCTTGTGTGGGCATTTTGTTATATTTTTGTCTCACCTTGGTTTTACTTCTTACAAAAAAATTACACAATGAATACATGAAACATACATTGATTTCTTGTTAAGCGGTCAAGCATTATGGATGACAGTGAACAAACAGACCTGATCTTAGACATGTGTGCGTGTGTTTGTGTACATGTGTATATAATACATTTAACCCTCATGCAACCCCATGAGGTAGGTATTACTATCCCTAGTTTAAAGAAGAGAAAACGGGGGGCATAGGGGCGCTCCACAGCTGGACTTAGAATCAGGCAGGCTGGTCCAGAGTCTGCGTGTTTGTCTCTTGTGCTTATGGAGAAAGTAAACGTCCCCCTGAGGATACTTTCCTCCCACTCCTGAAGTAAAGACCAGAGTTACTCTCTGGTGTGTCTTCTTTCAGACGGTTCTCAGGAATTCACACATACACAGAATTTTTGAGCACATGTTTTGGAACATAAATAGTATCATTTGGTATTTGTTGCTTGCTTGCAAATTGCTTCCACCACTGAAAAATACCTCTTGGAGATATTTTCATGCCAACACATGCCACCACCTTACCCTTTTTAAATGTTGCAGTGTATTCCCTAGTTTATTATCAAATAATTCCAGTGCCATAGCCTGAATGTTTGTGTCTCCCCCAAATTCATATGTTGAAATCTAGTCCCCAAGGTGATGGCATTAGGAGGTGGGGCCCTCACGAATGGGATTAGTGCCCTTATAAATGAGACCCAGAAATCTCCCTTGGCTCTTCCACTAGGTAGGGACATGGGCCCACCATCTAAGAATCAGGAAGTAGGCCCTTGCCAGACGCCAGATCTGCGGGTACCTTGATCTTGGACCTCCAGGCTCTAAAGTGAGACATTTCTCTCACTTGTTTATAAGCCACACGGTCTGTGGTAATTCTGTTATAGCAGCCCGAACAGAACAAGACAATTAGTAATTATGAAGATGTAAATTAACAAAGAGGAGATATAGCTTTGTTACCTGGCAGCTTGGCAAATGTGAGAACAATTGCTATCACCAAGTGTAAGCAGAGTGAGGGAGAATTGCCCACTGCTGGTGGCAGTGTACCCTGGGCAGCCTTCTCCGAGGGCAATTTGGCAGTATCTATTAAACATTTTTTTTTAAAGATTTTATTTATTTATTTGAGAGAGAGCGAGAGCACATGAGAGGGGGGAGGGTCAGAGGGAGAAGCAGACTCCCCGCTGAGCAGGGAGCCCGATGCGGGACTCAATCCTGGGACTCCAGGATCATGACCTGAGCCGAAGGCAGTCGCTTAACCAACTGAGCCACCCAGGCGCCCATTATCTCTTAAAATTTAAACTGGCACATGTTTGTCCTGGCCACTCAGCTTCTAGGTCTCTAATCTGGAGACACATGTGCATCCGTGAACAAAGAGGCATCATCCCTGTGATGTCTGTGTAGCATTGCTGGTAATATCGTAACACTGAAAACAACCTGCTGTCTTTCCTGGGCTTGTGTCTTGGCTGGATGGTAAGCTTCTGAGGTCAGCTGCTGGGTCCTCGGCTGGCACACAGCCTCCCAGAAGTGGGCACAGAACTGCTCAGATGCCAGGAGGTCACCAGACAATTGCTGTTTTTTCACTTTTTAAACTTTTTTTTTTTGAGAGAGTGAGTGCAAATAGTGGGGGAAGGGGCAGAGGGAGAGGGAGAGAGAATCTTAAGGAGGCTCCACGCCCAGCTTGGGGCTCGATCTCATGACCCTGAGATCACGACCTGAGCCGAAATCAAGAGTTGGACGCTTATCTGACTGAGCTACCCAGGCGCCCCTGGGTTTTTACACTTTTTAAATCCAGGTTTGGTGTACACGGTTCAGAACCCAAATAGAAGTACTGGGCTTATGGAGAATGACGGCAGAGCCCTGCCTACCTGTCCTCTGCACCCTGCACCCAGGAATCAACAGCTTTCAGTGTTTAGCCAAGTTTTTCTTTTGTTTCTTGTATTTTCTCCGTATTTCTATACTAGTTGATTTAACTGTGATTTCTTGATTTTTTTTTTTAAATGTTAGATATGAGCCATTGACGTTCTTTTGTGGAAGGGAGATTTGTAATTTTTATAATCTGCATGGCACCCTCCCCTGCGGCCCCCTGCCCCCCAGCTTCCCCTTCTCCTATCCCTCTGACAATGTTAAATCTTCATTTTGGGTGAAATCAGTATTCAGTGTTTACATTATTATGACTATGTAGTTATTATTCACAGGGAGCCATTTGCGGTATTAAGATTATAGTGTCTTGTGCAGCTTAACATTTTCTCAGAATGATTGCCCCCTCTTTCCCCTTTGTTTTGTTTATATGAACCGATTACACATGATTTCCCAAACTCTGTGACAGAAATGAACATCTCTGAATATTTCCAACCCATCCAGTGATTGTCTTGTTTTCTTTGTGTGTGTATTTTTCAGACGGCCCTTCTGAGCCTCCAGCCTGCAAGTCTCATCCAGACTGTTCTCTGCACGCAGCACCCAGATTCTTACCCATCTCCTGTTTCTAGACCATCCCCTGCACCCTGGCTCCCACTTCATCCTCTTTCTCGGGTTCTTCGCTTCTTCAGTAACTTCCTGAGAGAGGGTGATTAAGTAAGGAGGTAAGTTTTTTAAAAACCTGGCTTATCTGAAAATGTCTTGATTTTAGCCTCCTCCTTGATTAATACTATGGCTGACTCTGGATTGGAAATCTTTTCCCCTTAGAATTTTGAAAGCATTGTTCCATGTCTCTTGGCTTCCATTGTTGTTGAGACATCAGATAGCTTTAAGATCCTCAGGTTTGTATGTGACCTGCTTCTTTACTTTGGAAGTTGTCAGGATTTCTCTCCATTTCTTTATTCTACATTTCATGATGCTGTTCCTTGGGAAGGTTGAAAAAATAAAAAAAAAATTTTAAACTAATTTTTAAAGTTTAATTCATGGTGCCATATACTTGGAGGATCTGTTAAATCTTGGAATCCATTTCCTTCAGTTCTGGAGCAGTTATCTTGTATTACTTTTTGATAATTGCATTTTCTCTGTTAACTTTATTTTTTCGGTAACTCCTATTAGTTGAATGATAAACCTGTTAGATTAATCCTTGAATTTTCTTATCTTTCTTGTTTTCTACTTTTTTTTTCAAATTTAAATTTAATTTCGTTAACATATAGTGTATTATTAGTTTCAGAGGGAGAATTTAGTGATTCATCAGTTGCATATAACACCCACTGTTCATTACATCACGTGCCCTCCTTAATGCCCATCACCCAGTTACCCCATCCCCCCCCACTCTCCTCCTCTCCAGCAACCCTGAGTTTGTTCCCTAGAGTTAAGAGTCTCTTATGGTTTGTCTCCCTCTCTGTTTTTATCTTATTTTATTGCTATTTTTTTGAAGATTTTTTTTAAAGTGATCTCTACGCCCAACGTGGGGCTTGAACCCATAACCCGGAGGTCAAGAGCTGTATGTTCCACTGACTGAGCCATCCACGTGCCCCCTTTTTCTATTTTTATGGAGATTTTTTTTTCTCTTTTTCCAATACTCTGTTGGTGAAAAAGATTTCTGCTATCCTACTTTAATTTCCAAGAGTTTTTCTCTGAATGCTCATTTTATAGCCCCCTTGTTCTCATTTCATGAAATGCACTATCTTCTGATTTTTCTGTGGGTATGAAAATATATACATTATGTATATTTTTTCCCTCTTTCCTGCCATCTCTCCGTTTTCTTTGGAATTCTTTTATTTCCTGTTTTCTCTGCTGTGACTTTTAGTTAGAGACTTTTCTGTCTGGTGCTCTTTGGCTCTCCACACGTATCTATACGAAGTGAGGCACCAGATTGCCCCTGGGAGGACCCTGTGCCTGGGGGAGGCTTGATGAACAGTGGGCCTCAGGACAGGGTGGCAGGCTGGGGCGACTTGGCTATTTCCATAGGGGATTCCCTAGTATCAGTATCTTTAGGTCTTTTCTCTTGGGGTGGACATTTTCTCAAAAGAGAAATCCTTCTATTATCTGCCTGGAGGAGTGATATATAGGTTTGGCTGAGAAATTCCAGAAGTTCAGTGGGAGAAGGTGGCACACGTCTTTCCCATTCACTGTACAGACCTAACCCTTATTCCCTCTGTTTTTTAATATGGTCCCTCACCCCCATGCTCAGCTGTGTCTGCTGTCCTTGAGTCCAGAACCTCTTTGACCCCAAATCCCAGTGAGCTGACCTCTCATCTTTTCTTCGTGCTGAGGGTAGGGCAGTCATCTTGCTAGACGGCGGGAGTAGGATTCCTAAGTCCTGTAGACTTAATAAGGAGTCCTCCTGTGTTTAGCCCCACCTATGTCTCAGAGGTGTTTGGTGCTTCTTCAATCCCTGGGCCTTTTCTGGGTTCTGAATGGACTTGTTCATCCAAACACAGGCTTACGTTTCCATTTTCTCCCATCTGCAAAGCCAGTTGGCACTCGCCCATCTGCTTTTCAGCTTCCTGAAACTGTTGTTGATATATTTGTCTTCTGTCATCTTCTCTTTTCTTTGTCCTTGTGGGTTTCTGTCACTTTAGACCTTCACTGCTATTTTAGAGGAGTTTTTTTGGGGGTGGGGGGGGGCAGAGATAAATGTCTATGTTTAGGCCTCTGTGTTGACCCTGAACATCTCATTTTTTCTTTACAATGGACACATGAGTGAGTAGAGGCATGGCTCATCTGTTTGTTATGTGTCCCCACAAGGATGGCCTTGACCAGGGATGTCTCCTTGCTGGGAGGCCCGTGTATGTTAGTGACAGAAAACCCAACTCAAAGGGCTTCAACAGTCAACGGATTTATCTCATCTGATGAGAAGCTCTGAGGTGGGGGCAGCTCCAGGTTTGGTGAATTCAGCAACTCGGCAATATTCACTGAATGTTCTTTCTACTTCCCCACCCCAACCGTAGTGCCTTTCTGGTCACAAAACGGCTGCTGTGGTTCCGCCCAGCCTTCAGATCCTTGCATACAAATGCTCACAGGCAGAAAAGATAGCATCCTTTCATTGGTTTACTCTCTTTCAAAATGTGCGATTGTGTTCTCGTCTCTGCTGGCTGTCATAACGAAATGCCATAGACTGGGTGGCTTATAAACAGCAAGCCTTTGTTTCCCATAGTTCCAGAGTCTGGGAAGTTGGGAATCATGGCAAGAGCAGATTCTGTGTTTGGTGAGCGTTTTCAGGTTCACAGATGGCTTTTTGCTGTTTTCTCACTTGGCTGAAGTGAGTCTCACTTGGTGGGGGACTCTTTTAGAAGGGCACTAATCCTGGCCTCTGTCCTCATGCTCTAATAAACTCCCCAAAGTGCCACTGCCAAATATCATCACCTTAGGGGTTAGGATTTCAACATATGAATTTGGGGGGTGGGTGGGACACAAGCATTCAGATTATAGTGAATTGTTTGTATATGTGTTAACAGCTTTGCAAATCTAAAACCATTAAAAGGGATGCAATAAAAAGTCTCCCTATTACTCCTCTTCTATCTGCTCACTAGTAGGACTTTCTTGTTTATTCTTCCAGTCTTTTTTTTTTTTAAGATTTTATTTTTTTAAGTAATCTTTACACCCAGTGTGGACTTGAACTTAGAACGCTGAGATCGAGAGTCACATGCTCTGTTGCCTGAGCCAGCCAGGTGCCCTGTTCTAGAATCTTTTTATATAATGCATATTAAAGCAAATATGAACATGCAGTTTTATCTACCTCATGCTCATTTTTTTTTTTTTTTTTTTTTTTAAAAATGGTAGCATACTCTAAGCACTTTGGGACACTGCTTTTTTTTTTTTTTTTCCACCTAGCAAAATATTTTGGTACACAAAGTACATCCTTAATATTTTATGGCTGTATCATATTGTGTTATATGCATGTAATCTAATTTGTTGAACCAGTCGTCTCTTGATAGTTATTTCAGTTGTTTCCCATATTTGCTATTATAATACACTACAAATCTGTTAGTTTTCCTATAGGATGATTTCCCAGAATTAGAACTGCCAGGGCAAAAGGGACATGTCTTTGTGACCTTGACAGATGTTGCCGATTGCCCTCCCGGGGTTTGTACCAGTTTTTCCCACCAGCAATGTACAAAGGGTCCGTTTACTATACACCGACAGACTATGTTCTCAACTTTTTGGATTCTTGCCAATCTAATAGGTGAAAAATGGTCCTTGTATCTCTTTTTAAGAGCTAAGAAATCATTCCCAGGAGCTTCTCCAGCAGGCTTGTTCTCCTGAGCAATGTCTCCTGGATTAGAATTTTATAATATGCCTCTTCCAAGGCTTGTCATTGGCAAAAGGTATGAAAGGACTAATTGGTTTAAAGTTAATCCGGATTAACATCCTGTGGTGGGGCTGGGATAGGGGCCAACCTTACACTGCCTGGAGGCCCGGATTATACCGGCTTCTGTTAGCAAGGGAGATGGGACTGATGCTCTCAGCAGGCACCCAGCGGTGTCTGGGGCCATGTTCCTGGTGCACCCTCCTGCTAGAGGGCTTGGCCTCACACCTGTGCCTCCCAGGTCAGGCAAGGCTGCTTCTGGGAGTCCTCATTCTCACGTGTTCAATGCTGCTTGGCTGCCTGGGGTCGGAGGATGCTCTGTGATTGTGGAAACTGCCTGATCTCTGATCAGATCCAAGATACTGGTTGCATAAAGCAGGTCAGAGAAGCCTCTAGGCTTTAGAATTGGCAGCCCTGGGTTCTTTTTTTTTTTTTTTTTCAGCCCTGGGTTCTAATGTCCCTCTGCGGTGCCCTAGCCATGGGACCACTTAGCCTCTCTGAGCCTCAGTTTTCTCCTTCTTCTACAACAGTGGCTGTAGGGAGGTTGAGAGGTATGTATATCATGTGCCCAGCCCAGAGCCTGGCCTGCAGGGAGATCTCAGCAGAGGACTGTCCTGATTCAGGACTCATAGAAGTCAGGAAAGAATATTCCATCAGCTGTGTCCTTGGGTCTTGAGCTCAATTGTCCCTCTGTCCCCAGGCTCAATACATAGCCAGAGCCTCAAAAAAGGTGCTCAATCTATGCTTGTTGAAGGGATCACAGAACAGCATTAAATTAGTACAAAAGCCATAGCTACACATCCTCACAGTATTTGGCTTTCTCGGCTTTCTCGGCCGTATTGAGGCAGAATTTCCCTTGATACCCATCTGTATTGACTCATTTACACATGCCGTGCCTCCCGATGACGTGCACTGTTTATCTACAGCATCAGCTCCATATCGATTTATCAATGCCCATTTTGCACGAGGATCAATGGCTTAATTGCATCTCCGCAGACCTGGGGCTACGATCTGTGTGCTGTGTAGAGCACAACCCTGAGCTGAGAACCCGCTGAAGCTTTTGTTTGCTCCTTGTGAGTTTTCCTACACATGGTCCTGCTTTAATGGACAGTTCCCAAGATCCGAGTGACCGGCCATCCTCAGTGCCCTGGCAGAGGTCAGGCCCCCCGAGACACCTGGTGACCAAGTTGGGTGTGGGTGAAGGTATCCAAGTGGATGAAGGAGATTCACCCTTATGGGAAGGGCTGTTGGTGTGGGGTGCCTGCAGCTGGTGTGGGCTTTTCTCCTGTGACCCTTCCTGGGGTGCGTGTTCCCCCCTGGTCATTTCTCCTGCAGACCGAACACTTCAGAGCAAGGGTATGTTCTGGTTTGTCTGTATCCCCAGGATCTGCTGCACACATAGTAGGGGCTCGAAGAGTCTGGCGGAGTGCTTGAGGATCAAACGCACCTCTGGGTCTCCTTGCGGGTGCTTCTAGGTGGTGTGGGAGCGTGGCTCGGACAGTAGGTGGCGCTCTGTCAAAGTCTGCAATCCGTGTCTGGGAGGAAAGGCATTCAGGAGAGCCTCAGCATTCACCAGACTTGAAAATGAAACAGAAAGTGATGATTAAGCGTTTTCAACTTTTTAACTCTTCAAGTGATATTGAAAAGCTTGATGTTATAAATGTTACGGAATGTGCAATCACTCAACTAAGATAATGTCCATTTATTAAGCCCCTACTAAGTGCCAAGTATGGTTTTAGCATATTCATTCTGAAGGGAGTATTCCTCTTTTTGTAACATGTCCCCCTGACTAATCTATCAGTATTACTTACCTTTTAGAGGAATACATTGATGAATTGCTCTATTAAAAGAGAATAAAGGTATTTAAAGACCTTAATGGGAGAGGAATCGCAAAGGAGTCTTTAAGGCGAACTTAGAATTGTGTAGAACGTTCAGCACATTATGTTAATTTTTTTCAGAGGCTGAACAGCTTAGAGGGGGAAAAAAAAAATCAACCTGTTCTCATCTTGTTGCAGAAGCCAGGTAATCTTTGTCTCTTCAGTGCTAACAAATACACCACTAATAGCAGTTTGTGTTTGTAACAGTGAGAAATGCTTCTCTGGAAAATATTATTAGCACTTATATTATCTTACAGATTACACTCTGGCTCAACAGAGGGTCCTAGTAAAAATATAATAGCAGATTGCAGCCGATGGGCTCTCTATTTTTATGTTAGAGATGTCATTATTTTGCAGAGTTGAAAGAAATTCTTTGAAAACACAGGCATCTCACACACAAACCATTGCCAGAGCCCAAGTTTGCGAAGGAGCCTGGGGTAGGGGGTGGGCCTGTAGCCAGCTAGAGTCCCAGGCATCTTCTCTCCCATGTAGGGGAGGCTGGGGTAGTTGGCAGAGTGTGTGGGAGTGGACGTGGCGTCACCTTCCACGGGACAGAGTGGGGGGTGGCTCTCAGCAAGCTCCGGGCCCAGTCCTGCTCAATGGCTGTCTTCCTCCCTGGACTGTGGCCGGGGGTCTGGTTCCTGCTATGGCCTCAGGACCAGCACTGTGCTGGGCACACCGAAGGGCCTCCACCATCCTGGATGACCCAAGTGTTTAACTATGGGAGATATGGGCAGAGAGGTGTGACTCAACAAAGTGCCACTGAGGGACCCAGCAAACCATTTTTTTGTGTGCCTGGGCCACCTCTCGAAGGCATGGGCAGGAAGGAGCCCAGGTTCCAGCTCATCTGAGGGCAGGATTGAGGACGGGGAGATGTCCTTGGTCTGAGCAAGCTGGTGACCACTATTGGTGGTGGTGGGGGAAAACATGAAGAGGAGAAGGGCAAGCTTTCCGGGCGAGGGGGAGGACATAAGCAAGACTCTAAGTGCACTTGAGGTTAGGGGTGTATGTTGACCAAGGAGAGGGCGGGGAGGCACCTGGCTTCGTGTGTTCCCAGGCTGCCCAACCCTCGGGGCACCTAGCCCAAGACCCACTTTCCATTCTTTTTCTCCTTGGAGGAATACTTGGGGCTTTTCTCTGCCCACAGGCCCCTTTCAGATTCTGAAAGGGCTGTTCTCCATCTGCAGTGCAAGGGGTGAAATCAGGGATGCGTCTGGAGTCTGCGGTGCCAGCTGGCAGCGATTCTGGAAGCATGTTTTCCCTGCAGTGCTCCCTTTCTCTGCACGTGTGCGGGTCAGGCAGGGCGCTGCCCCCAGAAGCTCACAGTCCAGGTAGCAAACAATCACCATGGGGGGGCAGCGTGGTTCCCGCCGGGGGCTCAGTGTCAGTTTCTGTGCACCTGGGCCAAGTGCAGAGCCTGGGCCATAGCAAGGCCTGATCTTGGTGATCTAGCCTAGTCCTAGCACTGTAGGTTCATGCGGTGGCAAGTGCTCAAGTCTCCGAGATCAGGGGTACCCAGGCTGTCCGCAGCATGCGCTGCAGAAGAGGGGGCAATGCCTTTGGGGCCAGATCACGAGGGCCTGGTTGCCACAGGGAGCTGTCTGCATGTGTTCCTCCTCCGCTTTTCCGCCTGGGGGCCCAAACACGATGTGCCCAGATGGGGTGGTATCGTAAGGACAGAACTAGAGAGACCCCCCCCAAGGCTGCCGCTATCCCTCTCCTGGCTCACTGGGTGGGCCTAAGAATTTCTTGGGGTGAAAGGGCTCCAGTCTGAGGCTTGAAGCCAGGAAGAGGGCTGGCCTCTTGGCTTACAGACAGGGAAAGGGACCCCAAGCCTTATTCTGGAACGAAGAACAATGCATAGTCTAATGTCAGTCTTCTGCGGGGTCAGGGACTACTTGTGGGCCCATTGTGCCCCCCAGCGGCTGATGGAGCTCGGGCTTTTGGGGAGGAGCCTAGGATGTGCAGCCTCTACGCCTAGGCAGCCCCACACGGTGCTGCGGCCTCTGAAATGCACTGCATCCGCATGTGTGTTCTCCCTCATTTTCCGCACACACTCCAGAGTCGGCCCTGGCAGGTGTCCTGGACCCCCAGAGCTCCAGGGCTGGTCAGGGTTAGGCCCTGAGAAAGGGCCCTTCAGGTGGCAAGCAGGCTCCAGGCCCTGCCCAGCCCACCCCGAGGGCCACGTCGAGTGTTCTGCAGGCACAGGTGGGCAGGCGATGAGCGAGCTCTGTTCTTTGCCCACACATATGAGCCCGAGGGCCCCGCATCTCCTCCGTGCCACCGTAAGTGACAGTCCTTCGGGCGCTGAAGTCAGGGAAGTACCCAGGATGGGATGATGTGTTCAGGAGGAGAACCAAGAAAAATAACCACCTTTTACTGTGCAAGGGAACAGGGAAGGAGCTCCACACGAGCAAAGGGGACAGAGTCATGGTTCGTACTGAGCTTTGGAGCCCGAGAACAGAACTGGGAACCGCCATTTTTGTCCGAGTGACAGCATCTGAAACTCCGCACAGGGGCCCCCAAGGCCCTTCTGTTTGGCTCTGGCCACTCCTCTCTCCTCCCCTCCCCGCAACGTGGCCGCTCTGACTTCCCCAGACCCCAAGTCTTCCTCGGCCTCCACTGCCCTTCCCTGGCCCTGAGCCCTTTGTCAGGAAGTCTGTCCAGGCCCCCAGAGCTCACCTCATCCCCTGTGTGTTTGCACCTGTCTCCCTGCTTCTTGATGGTTGGTTCTCTGGGGCTTGAGACTATCATAATTTTGTCTCTGTAGCTCCCAGTCTTGCCTGGGGCCTGAGATGATGTTTGGAGAGGATGAGTTTTGATGGTTTTGGGGTGACAAAGTCAGCAGAGGTGCGGTGCCGGAAGCGGGGCCGGGCCCGGGTCCCGGCACAAGGTGTGAGTGCACCGTGGAGAAAGGCTAGTTCTCTGGAGGTCTGTGTGTCTGCACCGCATGGTACTTGCGGCCGCTTGACGTTCTCGGCCCCTGTGGTAACACTGGGGCTCTTTGAGGACACTTGTTTTATTCTCCCTCTCCCTACAGCATCACAATCTAGTTCAGGACTTCGCAAACAGTTGGAGCTCCATTAATGCTTACTGACTAAATGAATGACTGATGGAACTTAGTGTGTTGTCGATGTATCCGAGCCTATTATCTCTCTGGGCCTCAGTGTCTCCAGCCTTACAGGGACTGAGTTGGGGGGCATCTTCTGGCTTCGTGGGCTCTCCTTGCTGTGACTCTGACCCTGGGCTCTGGGTGATGTGGATTTCTTGAAGTCTCGGCCACACCTCCCCCTCCCCCAGGGCCCAGAGAGGGTGTGTGGGGGAGGTTGAGGGCAATGGGGCTATATCCTGGGGTAGGGACAGATGCTGCAGGCCCCCAAGAGTCACCTTGGATCCCAAGGGCTGAGCCCACAGCTGCAGTTCCCACTGACCCTGGGGGCATCACTTCTACATTCTTCTCCGATGCCCGCCAGGATCTAGGCACTCAGTTGTCAGAGGGCTCTGCCCTGGAACACAGGACAGTGGGGGACGGTGCCTTGTGGGTGGGCTCCACGTTAGCTGGGCTCCGAGAGCTGCGACCATGGCTACGGGGGAACGAAGGAGGCAGGGAACGTGGGCACAGGTTGCTTCTGAGGCTCATCCTTCCTCACCTTCCTGAGGCGAGGTGAGCAGGAGCGGAGCCCAGACAACAACTTAGCAAGGAGGGAGAAGGGCTCCTCGCGGCTGGGACTCTGCACCCTGCTGCTTTGAGGGAAGGGGCAGGCTGTCCTGCTTTTCTAGGAGGAGGCAAATGAAATCACAGCCCCGTGCCTAGGAGCCCTGCAGAGCTGTACACATTTTGAAGAGTGAGGCAGTGAATAGCACGGTGCAAGTGTGTGTGTGTGTGGTGTGCATTGTCTGTCAGCGGCTTCGCTGAGAATCCTTGCAGTGAGGTGTGTCTTAGTGTCCTAAGGAGGCCGCGACGCATGACCACAAACGTTTCTGGAGGCCAGAGTCTGAAACCAAGGCGTCGGCAGGGCCACGTTCCCAGCGCAGCCTCTAGGGGAGGATTCTTCCTTCCTCCTCCAGCTTCTGGGGGGCTGCTTGAGGTCCCCGGCTCGCGGAGGCACACGATCCCTGTCTTCACATGGCCATCGTCCTTGTGTCTCCGTGTGTCCTTTTCAGTCCCTGTAAGGACACTCTCCTTGGATTTAGGGTGCACCTAAATGAGCAGTGTGGTCTCATCTTGATTCTTACCTTAACTGTATCTGCAAAGACCCGATTTCCAAACAAGATCACACTCTGAGGTTCTGGGTGGTTGTGAATTTTGGGAGAACCCGTTCACCCCATTGCAAAGAAGGGCCCCTGTTTGTCTATATTTATAAGTCTCTTTTCTTGAGGTGGTAATTATCCTATGAGCCAAGTTAGCAGTGTTTTCAGGACCAGGCTGGGGAAGGGGGCTGGGATTCTGGTCATTTGGTAGGTAGACTTCTGCTTCATTTATTTGCATTTTGGGCCCTACACTCGATTGGGCCTGGGGGCGCAGAGAGCAGCCCTTCAAGCCCTGGCCTTCTGCCTCTGTGTGTAGGGCTCTTGCAACCCTCACTGTGTCAGGCATGGGAGGGTGGGGGGGATATTGTTGCTTTTTATATAGATTTTCAGGCAGTCCTTCTGGTTCGAGCGCCACTTGCACCCCTACTCTCAGAGGTGCCTGGGGTTGGGGGTGTGTAGATCTATTGCTTTCAGGCTTTCCTGGCTGCTGGCTTAGGCCTGGTGTTCTCCGGTGTGCCGTGTCAGTTACCATCTGGTTTCCAGCCTCCCAAATTTAATGCTATTTGTCTTCTATTCAGTTTATACCTTTGTGGGCATTATCCGTTTACTGTCACTCTACTAAAATCCATCAGTGGACTCTGATAACATTTAGAAGGATGCCCAGATTCTGACCGTGGCCAGCCTCCCAGCCTGGGCTTTCTCACACATCGGATGCCAGCCCTCTGGGGTCCTGAGCTCAGCCTTTCTCTTCTTCTCTCCCTAAAAATATCAGTCTTCAGAATGACCTTCTTAGAACTCTCACCACTCCATCTTTTTATCGTACTCATGGACAGGATCAGGCTTCTGTGCCAGGGAGTGGGGCTCCCAGTTCAGCCGAGGAAAGCAGACAGATGGCCACAAGCTCCTTGTGATGTCCCCTCTCCTCTTCTCTCCCTCCCCTTCTCTCTCAAGGTCTGGGCAAGAGAGCCTGGAACTTTCTGGAAGGTTTCTTGGGGGGATTGGGGAATGGAGCATTCCTCCTTGAGGCTTTAAAAGGAGGCTGTACCTCTCTTGAGTTCAGGTTTCTATTACACGTGTAGAATGCAGAAGCTGATGGTCATCTATGAAAATTCAATAAACCCTGAAAACGGCATCAGGGTTGCTATCTGTAATTTAAAATAATGGATACTAAGAAATTGTTTCTCATTTATCTCTACTGCTGAGATTGTGGCATGAAAGAGACTTCATTAGGTGTAGATTTTTTTTTTTTTTAAATAGTGTCATTTATCTCAATCAATGATGGATGTGGGAAGTAGCTGATGATTGTGGTTAATAAAACCCAGCCAACAAAAGCCTTGGTTTTTTCACAGTTTGGGACAACTGAAGGGGGCCCCAGAAAATCATAGCAGGAGAGCAGTAGAAACTTAGAATCTCGTTTTGGTGTAAAAGTACCACTTTTGGTTTGTTAAGCAGCACATCTGGCCTGAAGTATTGTTCAGAGATTAGGGGACGAGGAGGGGGCTGAAATGTGATTGAGCCCCAGGCCGCATGTGGTCAGAACCTCTCCTCCCCCCAGGATTCCTCCTTCCCATCCAGGAGCCTTGAACTGAAACTGGGGGTGCCTGTGAAGATATCACCCCCAGCTCCCAGGGTGGGCTGGGCTTGGCTAGAGAGATGCCTGAAGTGTGTGTGTGTGCGTGTGTGTGTGTGTGTGTGTGTGTCAGAGAGAGAGTATGTGTCTGTGTTGTGTCCCGGCTTCTCCCTAATGAGTCAGGAGGCAGCATTCCTCTTTTTGTAGTATTTCCACTCAGAAATAAAAAATCTCAGAGTCCAGTTCCTGCAAGTGACACACTGGCAGAGAGGTAGACTGTGCGTGTGAGGGTGATTCCCTCACTCCCCTTTTAGGACAAAGGGCATTTATATGCCACCTTAAACTCTTCCAGAGTCCCTGCTTGGCTGGAGGCGGAGGACAAGGCCTGCTACCAGGTTAATACCCACAGGGGATCCGGAAGGCTCGGCGCCGCTGAAGCCCCCAAGTTTGGACCGTGTGTTGGTTTGAGCTGTTTTGTGCTGTGTGCCAGGCGTGGTGCTGCCCAGAGCCACGTGGGGTGACGGTGGTGCCAGATGATAGGGGGCACACAATGAGTGCCAGATGAGCAGGGGTCCCCAGGGCGACGTCCTACCTTGTAACCTCCTGCCCTCTTCCATGTTTCACTCCCACCTCTCCTTCTGTCTGCGGGGCTGGCTGCTTGTGCTTCGGATGGGTTTAGATGCAGGTCACGTGTGTGAGCCTCTTTCCCCTGTGTGCACACATACGTGCGCGTGCATGCGCGCACACACACACACATCTCGGAAGAGGAAGCCTCCACCCAGCTACAGAGCCAGGGACATCCTACTGTTAGGACACGGATCAAAGAATGCTAATTGATCAAATATTAAATGCCACTTAAACGACGCACTGAATAATTCACCTTTTCTCGTGTGGGCAACTTTGCGGCAGCTGGAACAGGAAGCAGGCATTTTCATGCTGATAACGGTGTGAGCAGGGGAGGGGAGGAAATGTTTGTTTTCCTGAAGTGTTGTGAAATGTGTGAGAACCAAAGTTTTCACTTATTAAATTCAGTCCTGGAGGAGTGTGGTGTCAAGACTTTCCATCTCGACCTGATTTTTAAAGAATCAGGTGATGGGGACAAAGAGGGCCTTGAGAGGGGGAGGTGGTGAAGTTCTTGGTGGGAGCAACCGCTGGTGGGGCCAGGGATCCTCTGCCTGGAGACGGGGAGACTCAGAGAATAAGGGGTAACCACACTGCAAGTAGGCTGAAGCATGCCCCTCATCCCCGAGATGTCCTCGTTCTAAGCCCCGGGGCCTGTGAACACGTTCTCTTACCCAGCAAGGGACTCTGCAGAAGTGAATAAGTTGGTCCTGAGAGAGGGAGGCCAGCATGTATTATCCAGGTGGGCCCTGGGAAATCAGAGAGAGCAGGGCTTTCAGAATCAGAGAAGGCGGCATGATAACAGAAGCAGAGTTTGGGGTGATGCCACCATGAGCCAAGGAATGTGGGCAGCCTCCAGAAGCTGGAAAAGGCAAGGGATGGTTCTCTAGGGCCTCCAGAAGGAGCACAGCTCTGCGGACACTTTGCTTTTAGCCTTGTATGATCCATTTTGGGGGTCCGACTTGCCGAACTGTAAGGTAAGACGTTTGCGTGGTTTGAAGCCACTAAATTGATGGTCATTTGTTACAGCAGTGATAGGAAGCTAATACGTGCACCTTTGATTCTGTCTCCCTGCAGCTTGCTGTGTGTCTAAAATAATACCACCAGACCTACTCCGCTGGGGGCATGTGGGGAAAGCAGATATTCGCTATTATGATTACTGTTAGTAACGTTTGTAAGCACTAACTATGTGCTGTGCTCTGTACTAAGAGCTCCCCTTGCATTAGCCTGTTCAGTCCTCATGTCAAGCCCACGGTCAGATACCATTGGTGTCCACTCCATTTTAGCCCTCCACCATTGCCCAACAAGTTACAGTTCAAAAGCCCAAACATTTATGATCTCCCAGTTGCTGTGAGTCAGGATTCTGGGAAAAGCTTAGCTCGGATATGTCACGAAACTGCCGTCACCTGCCATCAAGGTGTCCACCGGCGCTGTAGTCATCGCGAGGCTGGACTGGGGGTGGGTCCACTACCCAGCTCACTCACGTGATGGTTGGCAGCCTCCAGGCCCTCTGTTGTTGGCTGGAGGCTCCAGTTCCTTCTCCACAGGGCTGCTCACAGCACGGCAGCTTGTTTCTCCCCCAGAGTAAGGGATGAGAAAATGGGAGGTAGGGAGAGAGAAGGAGGTGGGGTGGGGGGAGGCAGAGGGGACAGAGAGAACTCAAGAAGGAAGCCAGAGTCTATCACTTAGTCTCAGAAGGGACATTCTGTCTCTTCCACCATATTCTATTCATTAGAAGCCAGGGAAGAGATTCAGCCGCACTCACGCAGAGAGGATTACACAGGGGTGTGAAATCAGGAGGCGGAGATCATTGGGGACCCTCTTAGAAACTGCCTACCATGCCCATTTTGAGGATAGATGACTGAAGTCCAGAGAGCTTAGGCTAGTAAAAGCCAGAGCTAGGACTGGAATCCCGGTCTGGGTGAGCTCAGAGCCCACGTTCTTAACCATCAAGTTGTCGTGCTTCTATGAAGCCCATGCATGTAAATGCTCCTTCCTGTGTTATTAAACACTCCTGCCACCTTCACACTTCACATCGATGTCTCTCCTTGGGGTGCCCGTGGCCCTCAAGTACACCCGACACCTAGCGTGGACCACTGTGCACTGCTGTGTTTGGTTGTCATCTGTCCTGCTGGATGCAATGGGGAGCCAAGTGCAAAGGTGGATGCTTTTTTGAATGAATGAATGAAGTACAGAATGAACAGAAGCAAGTCTCAAAGAAAGAAGGGAGTCCTGGCAACATGGGGCTGCAGGGTGAAGGGTTTGCCGTGTGGGGGGACTGTGCATAGACATCTGTTTCTGCTTGGTGGGCTCCCTGTGTGAGCTTTCCCTGGAGCCTCAGAAGCTTGCCACTGGCTCCTTCCTCCACCAGGCCTCTGTCTCTCTGACACCACCCCTGTGGGCACCTCAGCACGGTGGGAGGAAGGGGCAATGTCCCTGGGTTAATGGGCCTCCGAGGGCTCGTTCTGGGGAGGAAGAGGCTACAAGTCACTGCAGAGGTGTTTATTATACATCTCAGGTGCGTCCTTCCCACTTCCTTTTGGAGGGACAGGTGAGAGAGGGACAGAGCTCAGGGATCCCTAGAAGGCCACATCTTCCCACAGTAGGGAGCAGACTTCTTCCTCATTGAATCAGCACACTGACGCCTTGGGACCTTCTTCCTTAATGTCATCTGTTGGGAACTTTTAGGCCAGTGGTTCTCCAAGTGTGGTCCCTGGACCAGCAGCATTAGCTGGGACTTGTTTGAAATGAACATTCTCAGCCCTTCCATCCCATACCTTCTGGATCAGAAACTTTGGGGGTGGGTCCCAGCGGTCTGTGTCTTAACAAGCCCTCCAGGTGATAACACATGGTAAAATGGGAGAAGTGTGCTCTTGGCCTTCAAACATCCTTTCAAAGCCTCTACATTTCTTAAAATAGGAATTGCCCAAAGTGAAAATCTTCAGTATATGAATGTGTTGGAAAATCCAGGTAAGCAATGGGACATCAAAAATTACCCAGAGATTAGTATTAACTTACTGGTATGTGTCACTTCATTGTTATAGGATCATGTGCGTATTTATAAACACAACATTTATTTATTTATTTTTAAAGATTTTATTTATTTGTCAGACAGAGAGAGCATAAGCAGGGGGAGTGGCAGGCAGAGGGAGCGGGAGAAGCAGGCTTCCCGCAGAGCAGAGAGCCCGACGTGGGGCTCGATCCCAGGACCCTGGGATCATGACCTGAGCTGAAGACAGATGCCTATTAACCAACTGAGACACCCAGGCATCCCTAAATACAACATTTAATAAAGTTGAGATTTTACTATAAATATTGTTTTGTATACCGCTTTTTGAAACATTTCTCCACGTCCTGAACACTTGTCTACGGCATCTCTCCTTCACAGCTGCATACTGCTCCATTGTGGGAATGTACCATCACTAACCAATCCCTGGGACTGACACTGCTGAGGTTCACCGTGAACTCTGCTCAGATACACTCACGGTGTAAACAGATGGTCGGCAAAACCAGTGAATTTCTTCACGTCCCTGTCCCTTGGAGGGTGGGACCTGTGGGGAGGCTCATGAGAGTACAGGGATGGAGTCCTGGATGCGGCCACGGTGGCGAAGAGAAAGGGACAGATGAAGGGACAGATGCCACAATTTCAGCGAGTGCCCAGAGTGGGTTTTAGGGGAGAGGGGAGCCAGAGATTCGGAGTCTGTGTGAGCGAGAACGCACTGTGATAGGAACACATCTGATGTGAGTTTTGCTTGGGGAATAAGCCCTCCAAAAACAAAACCTTCCTTTTATATGCACAGAAAAATGTGTGGAAGGCTATAAACCAAAATGTTAATGTAATTTCTGAGTGGTGATGTTATGAGATATTTTCATTTTCTTCTTATTGCTTATCTATATTTTCTGAATTTTCCATAATGAGCATCCATTACTTTTGTAATAAACCCACATTGAAAAGAAGACAAGGGAAGTCAGGAGGTGCAGTCGATTGGGGCGGAAGATGCTGGAAGGTTCTTCTTAGTTGTGCTGGGGTGCTGGATCCGTGGGTGCTGAGAAGGAGAAGCAGGTCAAGATTGAAGGAGTGAGTTGGTGAATTTTTATTCTCCAAGTGCCCAGGAGGTCAAGGGCTGGACAGGGCATTCTAAGGCTGGGAGAGGGCCATTGACTTCCTGTCAGTGGATGAAAGGACCCTGACTGGCTCAGAAAAAGTGCTGGCAGGGAGGGGCTCTGTGGTCAGTGCCGCGAACTCCCAAGCCTGCCGTGAGCGCGTGTGTGCGTGTGCGTGTGCATACACGCGTGTGTGCCTGTATGCACGCGTGTGTGTGCTGAGGGGGGCATGGAGGCCTGCCCTGATTGGGGCTGCGCAGGTCCTGGGGAGGGCCTTGGCGGGCAGGAAGGTGTCTGAGCCCAGAATCCTCTTCCAGACGAGGCTGATCAGGAGGGAGTCAGGACTGTTAACCTCTCCTTCTTCGCCTCGGCTTTCACTCACCGCCATGCCCTGCGGAAGGAACCCTGAACGACAGCGCTCAAATGAGTTTTAGTGACATCTTGTCTGACGCTGAAGGGGCTGTGCTGGGTTTTTATTAAAGTTCGTTACTTTCAATTATGAAAGAGGGGGTTTGGCGGGCTTTTGTCTTCAAACTAATTGAACCGTTTGCCCCGCTCCTCTTCTCAGTGCAAAGCAGTCTCCCCCTTTGGTGCAGAAAACAGTACAGAAACCTCTTTTCATTTGAAGGAAACATTTATCCTCGAAGGGTGTGGAGAATTGAAGAATACTGCCGGGCTTTGTTTGGGGAGGGGCAGGAAACAGAGATTGCAGAGGGCTAATATTCCTGGGGTCCCTTGAAATCTGATGCCAAATCCTAGGATGCCTGGGTCCTCCAAGGGAAATGCATGGGCTGCTTTGTTGCCCTGGAACCTGGAGGCTGCTCCACAGGGAAAGCTTTAGAAGGTTGAGGGAGGGCCTGCGGGCTGGAGGGACAAGGGATTAGTTCTGAGACAGCAAATCTCTCCCTCTCTTCCCTCCCATCCTCCCAGTAAGATTTCTGGGTTGGAAAAAAGTGATGATGGCTGGAGCTCATCCCTGACAGAGGCCGTGGGATCTGACCTTCCATGGAACCTTGCAAGGGTTGGAGGACCAGTGGTGGCTGAGGGGCTGGGGTGTGCAGGGTGGGGTGCTGGGAGACTCGGCAGCTCAGCCTGCCCTTGCAGTCCCCCGTTTGCTTTGGAATGTTCTTCCTACAGCGGTTCTGCACAAGTCCGATTTCAGAAGCCATGCAATCCGGTGAGTGGCGAGGGGTGGGTCTGGGAATAGGGTGCTGGGTCCTCGAGGCCAATGCTGTGTGGCAGGACCTAGGAGGCTGCCGTTCCCACCCTGAGCTCCCTCCTGCTGCAAAGAGCTGCTATGGGGACTCGTGGGACATCTCCCCAGACCAGAGCCCAAGTGGAGGTGGCAAGTCTGGGAGAAGGAAGCTTGGAGATTGTCCTGACCAAGGGGGTTTGGGGTCTTCGATTACTTTGTTCTCTGCCTTTCATTTGGTTGTGAAGGATGATGGGGAGTAGGGGTGCAGGAGGAAAGGTCTGCTATTCTGCTGTGGCTGATGGAGGCAAGGCGGGGATTGCTCTGGGACCCTTGTTGCTGTCTGTCTGACTCCAGGAGGTGGCTCTTAGGCCCTGCTCATGGCATCTGACCTTGGCTCCCTGTGACCTATCTCCCCACCCCTGTCACTTGTTCCTGGTGCCTTTTGCCGCCCAGGCACCGTGAGATTTGCAGTGGGGTTACACAGATGAAGAGACTGTCCCTCATGGCCAGGAGTGGGCTGTTTAGCAAAGAAGATGTCCACGCTTAACCAGGCTCCCAGCAGAGGGTTCTGAAGAAGGTCTCAGGAGAGAGGCTTCTGGACGTGCAGAAACTTGGAGTCCGGGAAGGCTGGAAGGCTGACAAAGCACTTCTGGACTCTGTAGGATCTGACAGGGGGATCTTCAGAAGGTGTTCCAGGTTGGGGGGCTGGCAAGGGAGAAGGCCTGGAGGTGGTAAGGGGGAGCAGGAGTGGGGGAGAGATTCAGTGCTGGAGCCTGGGGGAGTGAAGGACAGGGATAAAGTTGGGGCATCAGAGGGGTACCCCGGAAGGATGATGGGGAGCCTTAAGTGCCATTCTAAGAAGCTTGGTTACCCTTGGCAGGTTTGTGAGTTTGTGAGTGCCTTAATTAGAGGTAGCTCCAAGATACAGCTCATTTGCTATACTGGCCACTGGGGTCGGGGGCTGGCAGTGGGGGTGAGGGGGGTGGGCAGAGAGAGGTGCCTGGGAAGTTGCTTGGGGAATGGGTGCCCTGAGCATCACCATGGAAGGCATGGCCAATGACAAATCAGCTACCTCTGTCCCTAGTGCCCTGGCTCTCTTGTCTGGGGCCTTAGCGTGGGCACTAGGGGTCCTAGTCCTTAACTCCACTGTTAACTCTGGGTGCCGAGTGACTAGAGCCTCACCCCCAGCCAGAGCGGACACTGCTGCCTCCTCTCCTGGCTTGGAAGATAAGGGACCTCTTGATTGGTTGCCTGGATAGTGCCCGGCCGGCATCCCTCCCTGGGCCCAGCCAGGATCGGCTAAAGCCATCCCCTCCCACTGGGCCCCTGTCTTCTGCCTCCCCTGCCCAGGGCCCTGAGTGTCAGATGTCAACACCCCGAGAAAATGTTTAAGGCTCTAAAGACCCTGCCAGAGAGAAGGTTCTCGGTGGGCCCAAGGATGGTGGGGCGGTGGGGATGGGGGAGCCCAGGGCTGGCACTTGAAATGTGTCCTTGTTTTATTAAAGTTTAAAATTTAATAAAACAACATTTTTGGGAGATTTCCAGCTCCACATACATCCTTTGGCTTCTTGCTGACGCAGCATGTTGGGGAGCACAGCTGTGCCTCCCCATCTCTGGACGTCAGAAAGGGAAGATGCGGTGGCTAGCGAGGCCTCAGGGGGGTGAGGGCAGGCTGGCGGCACGGCCCACACTTGCTAGGGCTGGGAGTGGGCCGGAGCCGGGCTGAGGTCGGGCCGGGCCAGGGGTGTGCCTTTGGTGCTCTTGTTGAAGACCTCAGACCTCCACTCAGCCCACCTCATTTCACTGCAGCAGCTTGTCCTTGACCGGGCGTCGAGGGCACACAGAAAGCCTTTGAAGACTCACAGGACAGGAGGAGAGCAGAGGGTGAAGGGACGGACTGCAGAGCTGAACAGCAGGATCCCAGCTCTGCCAGTTCCTTGCTGTACTGGTTTCTGAGCCCTTCTTCCTCTGTAAGATGGCAATAATAAGAGCTCCTCCCTCATTGGGGTATGGCCAGAGAGCCCCCATGGGTGCCAGGCATGGAGCTGGCACTCAGTCAACACTAAATAAGTGGTCTTTTTTTTTTTTTCTTTTTATTCTGGGCTAGATGCTGCTGGGCATCAGGTCACAGCCCCACAGAGCCTTCATTGAACACGAACAGGCAGGTTCATGGACACTTGAAATACTTGGGAGGTATGCTTAGTACTGAGTGGAACTCATAGTGTGTATGTGTAATCTGGGGAGGCTTCTAAGAGGAGGCAATTTTTGACCTGGTCTTTTAGGGAACAGGGTGGATTTCATTGGAAAGATCTAGAAAAACCTGACAAACACGGTCTCAGCAGGTGACCAAGGAGATAAATCACGCTGATGGTGTGTACCCTGCATACGAGAAGGGCAATTTACCTCCCTAAAACCCATCACTTCTGTCTAACCACGAGAGCTTCAGCTACATTCCAGTGGTGTGGCATCCTACAAAACACCTGACCAGTACCCCTCAAAACTGTCAAGGCCGCCAACAACCAGGAAAGTCAAAGACATTCCCAGCCAAGAGACGAAGGAAGTGACTAAGTGTAATGGGATATCCTAGATGTGATTCTGGAATGGGAGAAGGACATCAGATGAAAACTAATAAAATGAGTCAAGTATGGACTTGAGTTAAGGAAAAAAAAAGGATCTAAGTTTATTTTCTCTGAAGCGCAGCACCTGGGAAAAGCTGAGCATCTGATTTTTTTGGGGGGGGTAGGGATGGGGTGGTGGGGGTAGGGGGTATTCCCGGAGATTGAAGTCTTTAGCTAAGGGCTGGAATTCCAGCCCTTACAGATGCTAATGCTAACGATGAGGATTTGACAATAATAATATTAGCAACAGTGACTAACAAGCCAGGTGTTGGCTGGCTAAGGCAGGCGTCTGTTGGCTTGGGCTCTGACCTCCTTCCCTGCTTACCTCTTAGAGCGTGTTTCTCAGGCGGACGGCCCATCAGTAGGGCTTACTGACAGCTTACCCTGCGCAGGGCAGGGTTCCTGACTCCTGGAGGTCACAGCGTGTTGCGGAGACAGGCCTCCGCATGGGCTGTGATTGAGTGTTGTGGAAGGGAGCACCGCCTTAGCGGGAGGATGGCAGAGGGGGCACCCCTCGGGGCGGGCCCTGAGGCTGAGAGCAGTGAGCATGCGCACGGGGCTCCAGGAGCGGGCGCCGGTTTGGGGCACCTGCTCAGAGGCCTCCCCTCCTTGGACATAGTCCTACCACCTGGAACGGAGCTTAGCCCCTCAAAGCAGCTGGGTGGCAACAGTTTTTAAAAAAATCAGAGAAATGATTACAGTTTGGCCCAGATTCCCAATGCAGAGAGCACAGCGAGACATTTGCATGAAGGCCTTAGAGGGTCTGGAGCTCTCTGCTGTCACTCGTGGCTTTCCTTTTAATCACTATTTATTTTTAAGTATCTGTTTAATGTATAATACAAGCTTAGGCTCTTGAGGCCATCCTCTTCCCTTTCAGCTCTGTTTCTGAAATCCCATTTATGGAGGACAAATAGCTTTTGGGTACAAGAGTCTTTGCCTCTTCAAAGAAGCAGTTAGTGGGCTGTTCTCTCCTGACTGTCTCTCTGTGGTTGGGGCAACAAAGTGAGATTATTTTCATTCCATTTAAACTCTCTGGGGGTCTGGCTGTCGAGGGAGGCAGCTGCTGTCTTTGTTGGCTTGTTTTCCTCCTAAAAGTAGGTTTCTTGGGGTGGGGGAGAGGACAAGGTGATGGCACCAGCCTGGGGTCTGTCTCTGCCTCTTGGCCCCCATCAAAGGCCTGAGGAGCTGGGCCCAGCATTTCTCTGCACTTCAAAGACTGTCTCAGCAGGATCTTTGTGGTAATGACTCAGGAGGGGACTGTTTTCGGAGTTTGTGTTTGTGCTTGTGAGTGCCCCAGGCCATGTGGCTGGCCAGGTTTGTTAAAAAGCACATTCATTCCGTGAGCCACACTTTGTGGTGCACCGACCAACCGACGGACCGTGCCAGTCACAGGCCATACAAAGATGTCACCTCCCTGCTTGGTGGGGTGGTAAATCCCAGGACGAGGGAAACATGGGGCGTGGCAGGGAGCTCAGAGGAGAGGCACCTGACCAAGTTGGGGAAGCTTCCTGGAGGAGATGGTCTCTAGTTGAGTTCTGAAGGATGAGTAGAGGTTGTCCTGCTGATACTTCCGTCCTCCAGCAGAGAAGCATGGGGCGTAAAGTCTGTCATGGGCCGACCTGCTACCTTGAGAGAAATGTTTCTCTCGAGGAATGGGAATGTGCCCAGACCCACGCAGCTTGAGGACTGTGGAGGTGACAGCGAGGGGCTGCCTGGGGTGACAGGGTTGTCTCAGGCTGGGGAGGAGAGGGTGGGAGTGTTCCTTATCCTCAGATCCTTGAGACTAATTTGGGGACAAAATAGTTTGGGAACAAATAGTAGGTGTTCCTAGCAAGGAGGACTCAACCAAGAGGTGCTGTGGGGGGGGCCACTAGGGACCTCAAATGGTCTCTCCTGGGAGGACCCTAATCTGGGGATCACTGGCTGTGAGGACGGGTCTCAGATCTGCAGCCGGAGTGGGGAGAGATGGTCATGAGAACCACCTTCCCTTTCCCCTGCTGCTAATGGCTCTTCTTGCTTTTGTTTAACCTCAGAGTGGCCCCTTCCAGTGCCTGGGGGTGCTTGGTTCCCGGCTGGGGTTTGGACGACTTCTGGAGCCTTCTCAGGAATGTGGAGATGGTGAGGACCCCTGGCCTGGGCACTGTGGAGTGCAACTGAGACAACACAGCCTCTTGGCCGGGTGTCTGGAAGCCACTGGGACACTGGTAGCAGGTCCCCTGGCCCCTCGGAGGGCCAGGCCCTTGAGCTGTGTGTGTGGCTGGGCCAGGAACTATGCCAGGGCTGAGTGGTTGGCGCACGGGGCTCTGTTCGCGTGGCCACATCATGGGACCAGGTAGTGGAAAGCTCAGGTCCTGGCTTAGGGATATTGTCTGGTCACCTAGCTTGGCTTTGCCTGTTTCTTCTTCTTCAGTTTTGTCATCTTAAAATGTGGGTATCTGAGAGTGTATGTTCCATTCAGTGCTTTGCCAGCATAGGCTGGTATTTCGAATCTTGTGCCCCCAATGTGCCCCTGCATTCAGGTCCCCCCGCCCCAAACCCTACTGGGCCTCAGAGATTCAGGATCCAGAATACGCACCAGGGCTGGCCTCTCCAGGGTCTCTGCTCTTGAAGCGCTGGAAAAAGTCAGAGCAAAGGATGTGAAGATGAAGCCCACAGCAAGCACCTCAGAATGGCCCCTCTGACAGCTTGGGACAGGTGGGCAGCACTAATTTTATCTGCCGGCATTTCCTCGATTCACACTGACAGTGAAAAACCCTTCCCCAATAGGGTCACCCAGCCAGTGGGTGATGGAGCAGTGTGTTGAACTCAAGTGTGTGATTCCAGAGACTGTGCTCTTAACCACTGTGCTATGTAGAACCCTCTAGGGTCAGATCCGTCCTGGTGGTTTTGGAGGCGAGGTAGAGCCCCCAGCTGCCTGCCCAGCCCCCAGACGCGCTGTGTGAGCGGAGAGATGCCCTGTGAGGGCTCAGCAGCCCCCCCGCCCCCCCCGGGTGCTGGGCATTGTTGCCTGAAGAGTGTCTCCAGTCTTCTGTTTTGCAGGGAAGTGACGTAGCTCCAGATGATGTTTCAGTTGATGATGTTGGCGAGTCGTAGAGCTGAGCTTCCCAGTGGGGACTTGCACAGCATATAGCAAGTGTTTGATAGTTTGTGTCTGCAGTTGGACTGGATGTTGAAGGGGGCTGGTCAGGCCCGTGGGCCCTGTGATGCAGGGAGTGGCAGGAGGGGAAGGGTCTTGAGAGAAGGCCACAGCCCTGCTGGCCAGGAGTGTGGTAATGACACAGATGCCAACATTAGGGTCGGAAGCAGGGTGCAGAAAGGCCAGCCCTGGGGGTGGTGCCTGCTGGAGCAAGCACCCCAGCCTGAATTTAGGGCCTCCAGCCAGTGGGGGGCTGGGGGGATGTCATGCACCCAGGCAGACTCCTTCCGGGTGGACTTGGCCACGGATAGTTGCCATGACTAGTAGATAAGAATTGATTGGCCAGTAAGTTCTGGAGGGAATCTTCATTCTGCTTCTCAGTGCTCAGGTCTTGTTCTCACTGACAATTTCTGTAAGATGAGCATATAATGGGAAGAGAAATATGGTGGGACTCCAGCCTGTTTCCTCAGCCCAGGCATAAATAATTCACACTCCTTTTTATGTGCCTACACGGAGCTTCACCATACTACCTTGGCCATTATTTAAAGGTGGCTTTCCTCTCGGGGCCCATGTCAAAGACCCCATTCTGTCTCCCTTCGGTGTGGGAGGGCAGCCCTCCACTGAATGCCATGACCCAGCATTGTCAAGCTGGAAGGGCCTTGTTGGCCACCCTCCTGCCTTACCTTGTAACTGTTGGGCCCATGGGGTTGGCAATCCCTGGCCCCATGGACATGCAGGGCAAGGCTATGTAGTTACTCTTTACATTTCATAGATAAGGAGGCTGAGGCTCAGAGAAGAAAAGGGACTTCCCCGGGGTCACCCAGCCAGTGGGTGATGGAGCAGTGTGTTGAACTCAAGTGTGTGATTCCAGAGACTGTGCTCTTAACCACTGTGCTATGTAGAACCCTCTAGGGGCACAGGGGAAGGCAGGCAACCCAGCTGAGGGCTGAGCGTGAAGGAGAGGAAGAGGCGGCGCTGGAAGTCTCCTTGAGCTCTGTTTTGGTTATCAACAACAAACTGCCCACACTCCATGCTGTAAAACCACAGTCATTTTCTATTATCATCTCTGCTGGTTGTGGGGGTGGACCGGGCTCCTTTGTGGGTTCTGGTTCAGGGTCTCTCGTGTGGTTGCAGTCAGATGGTGGGTGGGGTGGTGTCCATCCCCGAAGCCTTCCTCACTCACCTGGGCCGGTGTCGGAGGCTGGCTACAGGCCAGGACCTCAGCGGGGGCCGTGACAGCCTGTCCCCATACCTAGGGCTGCCCCACATGGCAGCCACATGGTGAGAAGGGTGGCCCCAAGGGGATCCGGCCGAGCTGCGTTGTCTTTTCTGACTTAGCCTTGGAGCAAGTCAGCGCCCCTTGTGCTGGACTGTCTTCACTAGGAGTGAGTCACTGAGACCAGGCGGAGGGGAATGTGACCCGACTCTTTATGGCGGGGGCAGGGAGAGGTGTCAAGGAATTTGCAGGTGTGTTCCCACAAACCCAGGATGAGACGATATGTGGAAGGATAAGTAAGAAGATGAGCAGCACAGGAAAGACAGAAGGTGTCCCTGGCTGAGGGCGCCATGGGAGCAAAGGCTTGGGAGGGACGAGGGACAAGGGACGAGGGAGGTACAAAGGACGAGGGAGCATGGCAGAGGGGAGAAGACCAGCGGAGAGGAATGGGGTAGGGGGTGAGAGGTGCCCGTGCGGGTCGGGAGGCTACGCAGCGGAGTGGATGTTGGCTGGAAGGGGAGGGGCCCATTCTCGGCTGGCTGCCCTGGTTTCGTGCTGCTGGGTCTCTGTCCATAGAGACCTCACCCTTCAAACCAAAAGCCAGTTTGTTGAATTCCTCGCTGGGCCTTGAGAGCAGCTGGAGGCGGAGCAGGGACTTCTGCCTCAGGGCCCCTGGGCAGCAGCTCAGGGCTGGGAGCTTCACACAGGCTGACCCTGTGCTGAGTCCACTGAGCTGTCAGTGGGGCCCCGAGGTCTGTGTCTTCCCATCACCTGCTTGCCCACTTCCACCCACTTCTGATGTGGGCCTCCCTCCCACCTAGCTGCTCCTCGGTGTCCAGAACCAGGACAAGGGAATAACCCAGTGGGTAATGGGGTTTGCTTTACCCTGGTAATTGGGGAGGGTAGAAGAAAGGGAGGGGAGCTTTCGAGGAGAAGCTGATAAACACATCCTTTTGAGGGTTGTGAATCACTGCCCCTCAGTCGATGTCTGCTTTTGGAAATCGCTGTTCCATGCTGTGCTCAACCGTGAGGGGCTGCTCATGGGCCCCTCCCTCCCTTGCACGTACCCCAGTGCCGGAGCCGGCTGCCGTGGGACCTGCTTCTCCCTTTGGCCAGGAGTGGAGGCTTGGTCTCAGGACGAGCCAGCAGACCTCCAGGGCATGTGGGAGGAGGGCGATGGGGTTGGACCCATTGTCTCTCCACAAAGGCAGGTGGAGGCCTTTCACACAGAGCTGTGATAGGTGGCATTCTAAGGGGGCCCAAGACTGCACCCCCTGGGGTACACACGCTGCATAATACCCTCCCCTTGCGTGGAAGTGGGACGTGTCAATGCGATGGACAGCCCTCCCGTGATTATGTTACATTGTGTGATTCCCCGAAGCAGCAGACTGGAGAGAGAGTCTCCTATGGGCTTTGAAGGAGTCAGCTCCCTTTCCGTGGAGAGGGCCAGGTGGCCAGGACCTTGGGGCAACCCCGGCACGTGACCCCTTGTTGATAGCCAGCAAAAAAATGGGGACCTCAGTCCTGACGTGCAAGGAGCTGAATTCTGCCAACAACCCGGATGAGTCTGGAAATGGATTTTTCCCATTCTCTGAAGTCAGGCCTCCAGCTAGAACACTGTCCCGCTGACACCTTGATCTTGGCCTCGCGAGACCCTGAGCAGAGAATTGGGTGGAGCCATTCCTAGACTTCTGCCCTCCGGAACCATGAGGTTATGAGTGGGTGTTGTTTTAGCTGCCAAGTCTGTGGTCACTTGTTACGCGGCGGTGGGAGACAAATACAGCCGGCAACTCGTAGGTCTGGCTTGCTGGTGGTGTCGGGCCCTGGGCAGTCGTGACCTGTGGGGGCTGTGGCTTGGCTGTGGCTTGGTTCCGGGGGCCAGCTCTAGACCCCTGGGCCTCGTGGATCACCTCCCACAGAACCCCCAGTCCCATGACAGCCCACTTTTTATGGCCTGGCACAGTCATATTTTATTGTCAAATTAGTAGAAATAATAGCAGCATTTTAGTGGCTGATTGGGAGCCGTATATTAGCCATCATCTTAATAAGTGCACAGTGACAGGAGACCAGTGAGAATGAGGAAATGAGACACGGTATTTATCCCCAGTGCAAAATCTTTTTTATTATTAAAGACACTCGGTTAACTGAGGATAGATTTAATGCCTGCCAGTAATTTTATTGGATAATCAGCAGCCCGGGGTCCCCACCGCAGGCTGAGCTCCGGAACCCTCATCGGGGGCCAGTGGATTCTTCGGAGGAACCCCAGGGCCAGGAAGTTAGGGGAGGGGCTTGTATGCTGGGGACCGCCAGCCTCTGTGTGTCACCTTGGGCTCTGTCCCTCTGGTGCCTAGCTATGTCTTCTGCTAATGGCCCAGCCTTGGAGAGGATAGGTATGCCTGCCACTGCCTGGAGGAGCCCCACAGCCAAGCCCCTGGGAGGGAGGAGCTTGGGCTGCGGCCACTCCAGTGGCTATTTGTGGTGGAGCATGCGTTCTGGGAAGGGGACTGCCCTCAAGACCCCTGTGAGCTCTTAGGCCTTGGAACACTGGAGGAGAGGCCTCGAGGATAGAGTACGCCGAGACAGGAGGGAAAGCCACAGAATGCAGAGCTGCGGGTAGCTGGAGTCCCAGCCAGGTCTGCTTCCTGTAAACACATAAGCCCCCAACTCTGCTTTTCTTTCCTTCCTTCCTTCCTTTCTTCCTTCCTTCCTTTCTTCCTTTCTTCCTTCCTTCCTTCCTTCCTTCCTTTCTTTCTTTCTTCCTTCCTTCCTTTCTTTCTTTCTTTCTTCCTTTCTTTCTTTCTTTCTTTCTTTCTTTCTTTCTTTCTTTCTTT